>NC_045987.1:6122556-6232556 GCF_010909765.2 Amblyraja radiata | reverse complement strand
AGAACGTTGAGATTATCATCTGAGCCAAAAAAACATCTTTATACACATGGAGCGAAGGAAATAGGCAACGTTTCGGGTTGAAGAACGTTTCGGATCTGAAGAAACTTCACCTATTTCCTTCGCTCCATAGATGCTGCCTCACCCGCTGAGTTTCTCCAGCATTTTTGTCTACCTTCGATTTTCCAGCATCTGCAGTTCCTTCTTAAACATCTGCATACCCATCACTGAATGCTGATCATTCCTCTGTGTTCACATAGTCTGTTGTGCTGCTGCTAGTAAAAATGTCATTGTTCTGTCTGGAACATATAACAATAAATTGGTCTCCTAATTTGAGGAAGGACATCCTTGTGATTGAGGCAGTGCAGCGTAGGTTCACGAGATTAATCCCTGAGATGGCGGGACTGTCATATGAGGAAAGATTGAAAAGACTAGGCTTGTATTCACTGGAGTTTAGAAGGATGAGGGTGGGTCTTATAGAAACATATAAAATGATAAAAGGACTGGACAAGCTGGATGCAGGAAAAATGTTCCCAATGTTGGGCGAGTCCAGAACCAGGGGCCACAGTCTTAGAATAAAGGGGAGGCCATTTAAGACTGTGAGAAAAAAAATTTCACCCAGAGAGTTGTGAATTTATGGAATTCCCTGCCACAGAGGGCAGTGGAGGCCAAATCACTGGATGGATTTAAGAGAGAGTTAGATATAACTCTAGGGGCTAGTGGAGTCAAGGGATATGGGGAGAAGGCAGGCACATGTTATTGATAGGGGATGATCAGCCATGATCACATTGAATGGCGGTGCTGGCTCGAAGAGCCGAATGGCCTCCTCCTCCTCCTGCACCTAGTTTCTATGTTTCTATGTTTCTAAAACACTCGTGAATTCCACATACAAAGCTGTATGTAGGACCCAAAGCTGCAGAGGATTTACAGAGTATTGTCCCATCTTAGATATAGATAAATTAGCCAGTTAAGGTTGCAAAATGAAACTATCTAAAGCTCCACTCCTTGTGTGGAACTGGCCTGCTCGACTCATTCCATATTGATTATTGATTATTGTGATAAAGAAGTGGCAGGTTCTTGGCTAAAGGATAGTTATGTGAGATTACAGTGGTTCATATGCAGTGTGCATGACGACATGATACTCGAGTGTCACTGTGGAATGCATGACAAAGAGGTTTCACATTGATCTTTGTCACATGGGGATTTCCTGAAGATTGCTTACCAGATACTGCTTCAGAGATATTCAGCTTGTTTCAGTCTGTAAGGTTCATGAATAGAATAAAATACCTTTTCATTTTCGTTTAGGTTAGAGTTACAGCGTGGAAACAGGCCCGCCAGCCCAGTGAGTCTGCACACGACCAGCGATCCCCGCACGCTAACACTATCCTACACACTATAGGGAAACCCATGTGGTCGCGGGGGGGAACGTACAAACTCCCGTGCAGACAGCAGCCGTAGTCAGGATCGAACCCAGGTCTCTGACGCTGCAAGGCAGCAACTCTACCGCTGCGCCACCGTGACACACTTTCTCTATTCACCCAGCTTCAACCGGGGGTCACAGAATGGCCAGTTTGCATGGTTGATGAAAGAAACTTGTTCAAGAGGGAACTGCAGATGCTGGAAAATCCGTTCTGAAGACGGGTTTCAGCCCGAAACGTTGCCTATTTCCTTCACTCCATAGATGCTGCCGCACCCGCTGAGTTTCTCCAGCACTTTTGTCTACCGTTAATGAAAGGAACTTAGTTGGGAAGGTTTCTGGAAGCTGGTGTGGGCTTGGTGCTGTAATTGTGATCTTGCTGCCAGGCTGGAAGTGATTGCACAATTGGCGTGCACTCATTCTACAGGGGGAACATCCCCACCCACTCTCACTGGACAAGTTCAATATTGGCCTTGTGAATGTTATACATCGGGCAACATCCCTTCAGCCTGTGGAGGTTCTTGGTTTCCATGTCCTCCTAAATATTACAAATGGAATTTAAACTGGAGGTGGCGGAGTTGCACCATTGAATCATACTTGGGAATGTCGGTTGCCAATCCTCTGGGATTGGTCTGGATCCTCATGGGATTAAGTTACAGAGAAAGGTTGAACAAGTTAGGTCTTTATTCTTTGGAGCGCGGAAGATTAATGGGGGACTTGATAGAGGCCTTTAAAATGATGAGGGGGATAGACAGAGTTGACGTGGACAAGCTTTTCCCACTGAGAGTAGGGAAGATTCAAACAAGGGGACATGACTTGAGAATTAAGGGACAGAAGTTTAGGGGTAACATGAGGGGGAACTTCTTTACTCAGAGAGCGGTAGCTGTGTGGAATGAGCTTCCAGTGGAGGTGGTGAAGGCAGGTTCGATTTTATCATTTAAAAATAAATTGGATAGGTATATGGACGGGAAAGGAATGGAGGGTTATGGTCTGAGTGCAGGTAGATGGGACTAGGGGAGAGTAAGTGTTCGGCACGGACTAGAAGGGCCGATATGGCCTGTTTCTGTGCTGTAATTGTTATATGGTTATTATATGGTTAAAACGTGATCTCCATCATAACGCAAGCAATGATTTGGGCGTAATTCACAAGGGCATTAAACAAAGTGTTATTTTTTTATTTTCTTTGGAAATGTTTTGAATTATATATATTGCGGATGAAAAATAGGATTGTTCAAACTCATCCTATCAAGTTATGATGATGCTAAACATGGAGGGAGGGGGTCTATCAAGATGGTCACTGTGGTGCAGCGGTAGAGTTACTGCCTTACAGCACCAGAGACACAGGTTCGATCCTGACTACAGGTGCTGTCTGTGTGGAGTTTACCTGTCCTCCCTGTGACCGCGTGGGTTTTCTCCGGGTGCTCCGGTTTCCTCCCGCACTCCAAAGACGTGCAGGTTTGCAGGCTAATTGGTGCCTGTAAAATTGTCCATCCTATGTAGAAGTGGGATAACATAGAACTCGTGTAGAAATGTTTGATGGTTGATGTGAACTCAGTGGGCCAAAGGGGCTGTTTCTGTGCTGTATCTCTATACGCTAAACGTCAGGTGTCCAATGTTTAGGGTGGGTTGGAACCCTGGGCAGTGAACGCATTAATGTGATCATGTCAACAAACCTCTTCAGCCCAAGACCAAGATCTTTATTACGTCCATACTTTGCATGGTTGGTGTTTCTGTGGAGATTTAGTTTGTTGATGATGAATATGATGAGCGTTACAGCGTGGAAACAGGCCCTTCGGCCCATCGATGCCACGCTGACCATCGATCGTCCGTCCACTAGTCTGCTATCCCACTTTTGCATCCACTCCTTACACACGAGGGGCAATGACCAGAGGACAATTACAATCTACAGACCTGCACGTCTTTGGGGTTGTGGAGGGAAACCAGGGCACCAGGAGGAAACCCACATGGGACACGGGGAGAAGGTGCAAACTCCACACATGTGAGGTGCGGGATTGAACCCAGGTCTCTGGCGCCGTGAGGCAGCAGCGGAACCACTCTGCGTTTGGGGAAAGGTCCTCACGTGCGGATGCCCGGAGCTCGCTGCCTCGCCTCGTGGCCGTCTGGAGCTCGTTGCCGGCTGTTTGCAACTGATGCACTTTAACACTTTAACACTTCCGCTTCTTCCCACTGCAGGTTATTTCGGCAATCTCCAGAATCTCCCACCACAACGTGGTGCAGAGCAAAGGCATCAGGTAATTCTCGCAACGCATCGGGCTATTCCTGGGAGACGGCTCTGAATGTTTGCGACACCATTTCTTGTGAGTGTGTGTGTGTGTGTGTGTGTGTGTGTGTGTGTGTGTGTGTGTGTGTGTGTGTGTGTGTGTGTGTGTGTGTGTGTGTGTGTGTGTGTGTGTGTGTGTGTGTGTGTGTGTGTGTGTGTTCTCCACAGTTTGGGCTGTGGTAGGAAACGTTGCTCCTGAAGACACAGGGAGAATGTGCAGACTCACAGACTGCACCTGGAGCTCTGAGGCAGCAGCGCTACCAGCTGCGACACCATGTCCAGGACAACATATCAATGACCCTTAAACAAAAAAAACCACAAAGTGCTGGAGTAACTCAGCATCTCTGGAAGACATGATGTGCACTCAAGGAACTGTAGGTGCGGGTTTAAACCGAAGATAGACACAAAAAGCTGGAGAAACTCAGCGGGTCAGGCAGCATCTCTGGAGAGAAGAAATCAGTGACCCTGATGAAGGGTCTCGACCTGAAAAGTCACCTTTTCTTTTTCACCAGAGAAGTGCTGACTATAAGATTAACACAAGCATTGGTCCTGGTAATAATATTCCCTGGAATAATGTAGATTGCTCCGTAAACAGATTAATGTAGTTCTCAGCTGTTCTGTGCCATTTAGAGAAACTATCTACAGTATGAGGTCTGCCTCCTTAAGGAGCAAGAAATACTAATCCATCCATTTCTTTCTCAGTGCAATAGTCAGAGAGTGATACAGCCTGTAAACAGGCCCTTCGGCCCAACTAGCCCACACTGGCCAACATGTCCCACATACACTAGTCCCAGCTGACTGCGCTTGGCCCATATCCCTCCAAACCTGTGCTATCCATGTACCTGTCTAACTGTTGGGGTAGTCCCAGCCTCAACTACCTCTTCCGGCAGCTCGTTCCGCACACTCACCACCCTTCGTGTGAAAAAGCCACCCCTCAGATTCCTCTTAAATATTTTCCTTATCTTGTACATTTATCTCCCTCTCCATGGATACTGTTTAAGCTGCTTCAAATGCCCGGCATTTATTATTTCATGTTCATATGTGACAGCAGAATTAGGCCATTCGGCCCATCAAGTCTACTACGCCATTCAATCATGGCCGATCTATGCTTCCCTCTCAACCCTGATCCATCTCTCCCTCCTAACCCCATTCTCCTGCCTTCTCCCCATAACCCCTGATACCTGTACTAACCAAGAATCTATATTCCCTTAGCTCCTGGTTCTATTCCATGTAGTCCCCCACACTGGGTCACCTGCTGTTAAAACACATGGGTTTTCCTGCACCCTCGTCATTGGTAAACATTGGTAAAGGTCAGGTTCAAATGAGCTGTGCTATTAGTTTAGAGAAACAGCGTGGAAATTGGCCCTTCGGCCCATCGAGTCCGCGCCGACCAGCGATCCCCGCACACTCACAAAATCCTACACACGCCCGGTGCAATTTTTACATTTATACCAAGCCAGTTAACCTACAAACCTGTGCGTTTTTGGAGTGTGGGAGGAAACCAAAGATTTCGGAGAAAACCCACGCGGGTCACAGGGAGAAGGTACAAACTCCGTACCGACAGCACCCGTAGTCAGGATCGAACCTGGGTCCCTGGCGCTGCGAGGCAGCAACTCTACCGCTGCGCCATGGTCACCAGCGGCTGTCTGAAACATTGAGCACCTCTGACTCGTAATACATTTACAAATAAAATCAAAATGCCCACATTTGCAGGATAGTCAATAATATCTCTGGAACCGTAATTAGACAGACTGCAGACCTGATCTTACAACGGATATGCACCAAATTATTGATCTCCCTTCACTCGCGATGTATGTGTTCTATGTTTGGCTCGTGCAACTACAGCAGGTTAGAGAGGGGGCAAGGGCTTAAGTAGTGACTATAAGATTAACACAAGCATTGGTGCAGGTAATAATATTCCCTGGAATAATGCTCCGTAAACAGATTAATGTAGTTATCAGCTGTTCACTGCTATTTAGAGAACCTATCTACAGTATGAGGTCTGCCTCCTCAAGTAGCAAGAAAATGCTAATCCATCCATTTACTTCTCAGTGCAATAGAGTCAGAGAGTGATGCAGCCTGGAAACAGGCCCTTCGGCCCAACTAGCCCATACTGGCCAACATGTCCCATCTACACTAGTCCCTCCTGCCAGCGCTTGGTCCATATCCCTCCAAACCTGTGCTATCCATGTACCTGTCTAACTGTTTCTTAAATGTTGGGATAGTCCCAGCCTCAACTGCCTCCTCCGGCTGCTCGTTCCACACACTCACCACCCTTTGTGTGAAAAAGTTACCCCTATTAAATATTTTCCTTATCTTGTACATATTCTGTTGTGCTGCTGCGAGTAAGATTCTCATTGTTCTATCTGGGACATATAATAATAATAATAATGGATGGGATTTTATAGCGCCTTTCTAATACTCAAGGCGCTTTACATCGCATTATTCATTCACTCCTCAGTCACACTCGGTGGTGGTAAGCTACTTCTGTAGCCACAGCTGCCCTGGGGCAGACTGACGGAAGCGTGGCTGCCAATCTGCGCCTACGGCCCCTCCGACCACCACCAATGAAACTTGACTTGACCCTTCACTCCTCTTCACCTGAAACCTATGTCCTCTGGTCCTCGATTCACCTACTCTGAGCAAGAGACTGTGCATCTACCCGATCGATTCTTCTCATGATTTTGTACACCTCTATAAGATCACCCCTCATCCTCCTGAACTCCAAGGCAAAGATCCTATAGATAGTCCACTCCTGCTCAATGCAATGGGCTGGCGTGTAGTACGCAACCGAGCGGAACGTGGGCTTTTTTTTCATTCATTTCCATAACCGGACCCGACCCGACCCGACCCGACTCGCAGTGTAATCAACGTTGCGGGGGAACAGTTTGTGTTAATAAATTATAATTCTGAAAATGAGGAGATGTTTTTTCCCAAATAACTTTTATTTTTACGAGGATGTTTCCGTAACCAGCTTCCGTCTCCGCACTAGTATATTTGCTTCGCTACGGGATCTTTGGTGCGGAGTTAGAAGCCGGTTACGGAAATGGGGCCGATAATTACCCACGAATCTGCCCATGACCGTACTACGTCTTTTTTGTCGAGTGATCTATCTTGCTCGCTATAGGATCTTTGCTCCAAGGAATAGAATCCCAGCCCACGCAACCTCTCCCTGTAGCTCAGACCCTCGAGTCCTGGCAACATCCTCGTAAATCTTCTCTGTACCCTATCCAGTTCAGCAGAGTCCCCTCTTCTGTGAGCACTTTGAAGACAGTTGCAACAATGCACACTGACTTATTCCCTGCGAGGGTGAAGATGATACGTTTCTGCGTACGCTTGGCTTGTTTTCCTGCAGTCAAGAAGGCAGATAAGTGACCTGCGAGAGGTGCAGTATATAAAGTAAGATTCACAAATAGGGAAGGCAGTCCGAATCTTTATCCCTTGGTAGCGAGATCAAAAACAAGACGGTCGGTTTAAGGTGAGTGGAAGGAATTTTATAGAAGGGCTCGCATTTTTACATAGAGCGGTTGATATCTGGAAGATTCTGCCGGGGTAAGTTGTGGAGTCAGAGATAAAGTCTTAAAGGGCCTGTCCCACTTACGCAACTTTTTCCACGTCTGCCGGCACCCGCCATAGGTCGTTACAGGTCGCCGAAAATCTTCAACATGTTGAAAATCCAGCGGCGACCAGAACAAGGTACGAGTCTTTGGGCGGCTACTCACGACCATGCAGGCTTCACCCCGCGACATGTCGCCTGTACGGTCATGAGTCGTCTCTTCAGTCGCCCAAAGAGTCGTAGCGTCTTTCTGGTCGCCGCTGGATTTTCAACATGGTGAACAATTTCTGCGACCTATGACGGGTGCCAATAGTCGCCGAAAAAGTCACGTAAGTGGGACAGGCCCTTTAGAGACACTTGGACTGGCATTTGAATAGACAAAGCATAAATGATAGTTCGGTTTAGAGACACAGCCCCACCGAATCAGCGCCGACCAACACACTCGTTCTATCCTACACATAAGGGAGTTTAGTTTAATTCACAGGTCACAGAGTGGTGGAGTTACTGCCTCACAGCTCCAGAGACCTTGGTTCGATCCTAATTACGGGTGCTGTCTGTACGTTTTCCCTGTGACCACGTGGGTTTTCTCCGGGTGCTCCAGTTTCCTCCCAAGTTCCAAAGACTTGCATGTTGTAGGTTAATTAGCTTCTGTAAATGATCCCAAGTGTGTGTAGGTTAGATCCAGTGTAGGGGTGATCGCTAGCCAGCGCAGACTCACCAGTTTCCACGCTGTTTCTCCAAACTATACTAAACTATCACTCTATGCCTTGTCAATTCAAATGCCATTCTCTTAAATTAAGTCTTTATAGACAATAGACAATAGGTGCAGGAGTAGGCCAATCGGACCTTCGAGCCAGCACCACCATTTAATGTGATCATAGCTGATCATCCCCAATCAGTACCCTGTTCCTGCCTTCTCCCCATATCCCCTGACTCCACTATCTTTAAGAGCCCTATCTAGCTCTTATAACTGACTCCACAACTAAACTATATCTCAACTAAACTAAGCTAAACTAACCGACGTGAACATTGAATTCTCCAATTTGCGGTAAAAATCTTCCTCATCCTCCCTTCTCCATAACGGTTTAAGAAACAGTTAGACAGGTGCATGGGTCGGACCGGTTTGGAGGGATATGGGCCAAACGCAGGCAGGTGGGACTAGTGTAGATGGGACTAGTGCAGATGGGACAGATCAGTCTGAAGAAGGGTTTCAGCCCGAAACGTTGCCTATTTCCTTCGCTCCATAGATGCTGCTGCACCCGCTGAGTTTCTCCAGCACTTTTGTGTACCGTAGATGGGACATGTTGGCTGGTGTGGGCAAGTTGGGCGGAAGGGACTGTTGCCACTCTGTGACTCTCCCTATGCACGCACACCTCTCTCCCCCTGCGCCAGTCACCCGATTCCCTTCCCCTCCTCCATTTGCTCATCTCCCACCCTCCCACTCCGACCCTCTCTTCCCTATCCTGCACCCTCCCCCCATCTCCCATTCTTCTTTCCCACTTATGTATTTTCACAAGCTTTGTGTGCAGGGATAGTGTTTCATGCAGTGGGGAGTGTGCAGAGATATTGCACTACATATAGAACATGTGTCCGCATATATAACCCCTTGCAGGGCTACAGCCCACTGACCCAAACAAGTGTTGTTTTGCAGGAAATTGCACTACCTATGGAATGTATGAATGGAAATAAATCTGTATGTCTGTAGCGTGCATATTTTTTACGGGGATGTAAGTTTTTAGCAGCTCAGACTGTTGCAGCTGTTTTATAAGAGATTGGATCAGAATTAGGCCATTTGGCCCATTAAGTCCACTCTGCCATTCAATCATGGCTGATCTATCTCTCCCTCCTAACCCCATTCTCCCCACAACCCCTGACACCCGCACTAATCAACAATCTATGTATCTCCGCCTTAAAAGTATCCATTGACTTGGCCTCCACAGCCTTCCGTGGCAAAGAATTCCACAGATTCACCACCCTGTGACTAAAGAAATTCCTCTTCATCTCCTTCCTAAAGGAACGTCGCTTAATTCTGAGGCTCTGACCTCTGGTCCTGGACTCTCCCACTGATGGAATCATCCAGCCAAATGTTTTCACCTTTTTTCCCTGGGTGTCACCTGGAGGGGAATATGTTCAGGGTGTCGTCACCTCTACTGAGGGTAGATATCACTCTGTGGATCTTGTGAGGGCGAAAGAGACAACGTTGACTTCTTCTGCGTTTACTTTTCTCAGGCCGTTCCCTTCGGAGGAGACCGCGGTGGATGATGACGATGTCTATCGCAGCCTGGAGGAGTTGGCCGAGTGAGTCTCACCCACTTCATAGTCTGCTGGAGGACTGACGTCACTCGGGTTTCCGAGATCGTGGGGGGGAGGGGGGGGGGGGGGGGGGCATATTGAAGGCTACGGGGGAGTTTACAGTTTAGTTAATTGTCACGTGTGTCGAGGTACAGTGTAAATGCTTTTGTTGCGTGCTATCTCGTCACCAGAAAGACAATACACGATTACAAGCGAGCCATTTACAGTGTACAGATACATGATAAGGGAATAACCATTAGGGCAAGGCAAAGCCAGCAAAGTCCGATAGTCAAGGATAGTCCCGAGTGTCACCAAAGAGGCAGATAGTAGTTCAGGACTGAGTCCACATAAAAGCTGGAGAAACTCAGCGGGTGCGAAGGAAATAGGCAACGTTTCGGGCCGAAACCCTTCTTCAGGCTGAGTAATTCAGTTTAGTTTAGAGATACAGCACGGAAACAGGCCCTTCGCCCCACTGAGTCCGGAGCCGACCAGCGATCCCCGCACACTAACACTATCCTACACACACTAGGGACAATTTACAGTTATACCAAGTCAATTAACTTACAAACCTGTACATCTTTGGAGTGTGGAAGGAAACCTGAGTTCCCAGAGAGAACCCACGCAGGCCATGGGGAGAACGTACAAACTCCGTACAGACAGAGCGGACTATGGGTGCTCCCTGTACGGAGTTTGCACGTTCTCCCCGTGACTGTGTGCGTATTCCCTGAGAGCTCCCACATTCCAAAGGCGTGCAGGTTTGCAGGTTAATTGGCTTCTGTAACTTGTAAATTGTCCCTAGTGTGTAGGACAGTGGTAGTGTCCGGGGCGATTGCTGGTGGGCACGGATTTGGTGGGCTGAAGAGCTTGTTTCTATGATCTATCTCTACAGTCTAAACCTGTCTCAGAATCAGCCTGGCAGCTCACTCAACCCATGCTGATATTTCTTCGGAAGAAATTGAGTATCTATTGGCATGGATAGAGTTAGTTGGAGGTACACAAAAAAGCTGGAGAAACTCAGCGGGTGCAGCAGCATCTATGGAGCGAAGGAAATAGGCAACGTTGCCTATTTCCTTCGCACCATAGATGCTGCTGCACCCATATAACCATATAACAATTACAGCACGGAAACCATATAACCATATAACCATATAACAATTACAGCACGGAAACAGGCCATCTCGGCCCTACAAGTCCGTGCCGAACAATTATTTTCCCTTAGTCCCACCTGCCTGCACTCATACCATAACCCTCCATTCCCTTCTCATCCATATGCCTATCCAATTTATTTTTAAATGATACCAACGAACCTGCCTCCACCACTTCCACTAGAAGCTCATTCCACACCGCTACCACTCTCTGAGTAAAGAAGTTCCCCCTCATGTTACCCCTAAACTTCTGTCCCTTAATTCTGAAGTCATGTCCTCTTGTTTGAATCTTCCCTATTCTCAAAGGGAAATTGTCCACATCAACTCTGTCTATCCCTCTCATCATTTTAAAGACCTCTATCAAGTCCCCCCTTAACATTCTGCGCTCCAGAGAATAAAGACCTAACTTATTCAACCTTTCTCTGTAACTGTAACCCAGGCAACATTCTAGTAAATCTCCTCTGTACTCTCTCTATTTTGTTGACATCCTTCCTATAATTGGGCGACCAAAATTGTACACCATACTTCAGATTTGGTCTCACCAATGCCTTGTACAATTTTAACATTACATCCCAGCTTCTATACTCAATGCTCTGATTTATAAAGGCTAGTATACCAAAAGCTTTCTTTACCACCCTATCTACATGAGATTCCACCTTCAAGGAACTATGCACGGTTATTCCCAGATCCCTCTGTTCAACTGCATTCTTCAATTCCCTACCATTTACCATGTACGTCCTATTTTGATTTGTCCTGCCAAGGTGTAGCACCTCACATTTATCAGCATTAAACTCCATCTGCCATCTTTCAGCCCATTCTTCCAAATGACCTAAATCACTCTGTAGACTTTGGAAATCCTCTTCATTATCCACAACACCCCCTATCTTGGTATCATCTGCATACTTACTAATCCAATTTACCACACCTTCATCCAGATCATTGATGTACATGACAAACAACAAAGGACCCAACACAGATCCCTGAGGCACCCCACTAGTCACCTGCCTCCAACCCGACAAACAGCCATCCACCATTACCCTCTGGCGTCTCCCTCAGCCACTGTTGAATCCATCTTGCTACTCCTGCATTTATACCCAACAGTTGAACCTTCTTAACCAACCTTCCATGAGGAACCTTGTCAAAGGCCTTACTAAAGTCCATATAGACAACATCCACTGCTTTACCCTCGTCAATTTCCCTAGTAACCTCTTCAAAAAATTCAAGAAGATTAGTCAAACATGACCTTCCAGGCACAAATCCATGTTGACTGTTCCTAATCAGACCCTGTTTATCCAGAAGCTTATATATATTATCTCTAAGTATCTTTTCCATTAATTTGCCCACCACTGAAGTCAAACTAACAGGTCTATAATTGCTAGGTTTACTCTTAGAACCCTTTTTAAACAATGGAACAACATGCGCAGTACGCCAATCCTCGGGGACTATTCCCATTTCTAATGACATTTGAAATATTTCTGTCATAGCCCCGGCTATTTCTACACTAACTTCCCTCAATGTCCTAGGGAATATCCTGTCAGGACTTGGAGACTTATCCACTTTTATATTTTTCAAAAGTGTCAGTACTTCTTTTACTTTGAATCTCATAGTTTCCATAGCTACTCTACTAGTTTCCCTTACCTCACATATTTCAATATCCTTCTCCTTGGTGAATACCGAAGAAAAGAAATTGTTCAATATCTCCCCCATCTCTTTTGGCTCTGCAGATAGCTGTCCACTCTGTCTCTCCAATGGACCACTTTTATCCCTCGTAATCCTTTTGCTATTAATATAGCTGTAGAAACCCTTTGGATTTACTTTCACCTTACTTGCCAAAGCAACCTCATAACTTCTTTTAGCTTTTCTAATTTCTTTCTTAAGATTCTTTTTACATTCCTTATACTCCTCAAGCACCTCATTTACTTCATGCTGCCTATAATTATTGTAGATCTCCCTCTTTTTCCGAACAAAATCTCCCTCTTTTTCCGAACAAGATGTCCAATTTCCCTTGAAAACCAGGGCTCTTTCCAATTTTTACTGTTTCCTTTCAACCGAACAGGAACATAAAGATTCTGTACTCTTAAAATTTCCCCTTTAAAATGTCCTCCATTTCTCTTCTACATCCTTCCCATAAAACAAACTGTCCCAGTTCACACCTTTTAAATCATTTCGCATCTCATCAAAGTTAGCCTTTCTCCAATCAAAAATCTCAACCCTAGGTCCAGTTCTGACCCTCTCCATAATTATATTGAAACTAATGGTATTGTGATCACTGGACCCGAAGTGCTCCCCAACGCATACCTCCGCCACCAGTCCCGTCTCATTTCCTAACAGGAGGTCCAGCACTGCCCCTCCTCTAGTAGGCACCTCTATGTATTGCTGCAAAAAACTATCCTGCACACATTTTACAAACTCCAAACCATCCAGCCCATTTACAGAATGTGTTTCCCAGTCTATGTGTGGAAAGTTGAAATCTCCCACAATCACTACCTTGTGCTTACTACTAATATCTGCTATCTCCTTACATATTTGCTCTTCCAATTCTCGATCCCCATTTGGCGGTCTATAATACACCCCTATAAGTGTTGCTACACCTTTCCCACTTCTCAGTTCCACCCAAATAGCCTCCCTAGATGAGCCCTCCAATCTATCCTGCCAAAGCACTGCTGTAATATCTTCCCTGACTAGCAATGCAACACCTCCACCTCTTGCCCCTCCAATTCTATCACACCTGAAGCAACGAAATACTGGAATATTTAGTTTCCAATCACAGCCCTCCTGCAACCATGTTTCACTGATCGCCACAACATCATACTTCCAGGTGTCTATCCAGACTCTAAGCTCATCCACCGTTCTTACAATGCTCCTAGCATTAAAATATGCACATTTAAGAAACCGGCCATCTCGGCCCTACAAGTCCGTGCCGAACAATTATTTTCCCCCAGTCCCATCTACCTGCACTCAGACCATAACCTTCTATTCCTTTCCCATCCATACACCTATCCAATTTATTTTTAAATGATAAAATCGAACCTGCCTCCACCACTTCCACTGGAAGCTCATTCCACACAGCTACCACTCTCTGAGTAAAGAAGTCCCCCCTCATGTTACCCCTAAACTTCTGTCCCTAAATTCTGAAGTCATGTCCTCTTGTTTGAAACTTCCCTACTCTCAATGGGAAAAGCTTGTCCTGCTGAGTTTCTCCAGCTTTTTTGTGTACCTTCGATTTTCCAGCATCTGCAGTTCCTTCTTAAACACTAGTTAGTGGGAGTTGGGTTTAGGATGCCACAGTGTGGACTGCTACAGCAGATTGTACACGATATATCTCGTGTAACACTTGCAGTATTTTGCCTGAGGTGCTCATGTGTTAACCACAGATGGAGGTCCTTCATCAGGATCGCAATCAAATCATTGGGAATTGCTTCAGGAGTCTTCTAAACCTGAGGCTGCTTGTTCACAATGTTGTATTTGGGGGCAGGAGTCCAACATGGAGGAAGGAAGGGGGTCAGGCTATGAAGCCAAGGAGGAATTTCTTTACGAAGTGCTATGTGTGGTGGGAACATAATGTACGACCAGAGATTCTCAAAGCCTCCTCAAAAGGCTGTAATTGTGTCTTTACTGATTGATCAGACGGAATGATTCATAGGACTCCCTACCCAATGATATCGCCGTTCAGCGCAGATGTTAAATCCCACATTCCTGCATCGCGCGATCCCCTGGGCCTTTCCCCCCCCCCCCACCCCCCCCGAATCCAGGTCCGTATCCCGATTCCGAAATCCTTGCCAGACCAACACCGCCCGCCCCTCTGATGCGCTTCACTCTTCCAGCGAACACGACCTGGGGGAGGAGATTTACGACTGTGTTCCGTGCGAAGATGATGGCGACGATATTTACGAGGACATCATCAAGGTGGAGGTGCGGCAACCCATGGTAAATACTCTCGGTCTCTGCACAACCTGTACAGTGTGGGGAGGAGTGAGAGAGAGCGAGAGAGCGAGAGCAGGATTCAATGTTAATAGGAAGTCACGCAGCTGACACGCTGTATTGAAACGGGGATTTATTTCAGATCTTCACTCAACTGGACTGTCTAGCTTGTCCCTTCCCATTGCTCGCTGTAAAAGTCCTCACATCTACCCGCCCTTCAATCCCTCCCCGCTCTCACTCCCCACTACACCCCTCTCCCCTCCCCGCTCTCACTCCCCTCCCCCTCTGCCCCAGCTCCTCTCTCCCCTCTTCCCTCACTGCTTTCTCCCAGCCACCCTCATTCCTCTCTCACCCCCTCTCTCCCCTCGTCTTCTCTTCTTGCCCCCCTATCTCCCCTCCACCCCTCTCTCTCCCCCACCCCTCTCTCTCCCCCACCCCTCTCTCTCCCCCACCCCTCTCTCTCCGCCACCCTCTCTCTCCCCCACCCCTCTCTCTCCACCACCCCTCTCTCCCCTCCACCCCTCTCTCTCCGCCACCCCTCTCTCTCCCCCACCCCTCTCTCTCCCCCACCCCTCTCTCTCCCCCACCCCTCTCCCCTCCACCCCTCTCTCTCCACCACCCCTCTCTCCCCTCCACCCCTCTCTCTCCTCCACCCCTCTCTCTCCACCACCCCTCTCTCTCCCTCCACCCCTCTCTCAGTACATCTTCTCCATAAACCAACATCTGCAGTTCATTCCTAAGCTTTTACACTCAATGCCCTGACCAATTTTAAAGCTTAATCTGCCCATATACAGTCTTTACTGCCCTTTCTATATGTGTTGCCACTTTCAGGGAGTTAAGGCTGTGCCCCCCCAAGATTTATTTCTCTGTATACCAATGCTCCTGACTGTGTACTTTCCTCTTGGATATGAGGCGCAACACCCTGCATTTGTCTGGATTAAAGTGCATCTGCCGTTTGAATCCAACCTGCCAAGTCTCTGTGGATCCCATGTGCCTTCATCTTCTGGATCAGATGATCCTGAGGGGCCCTTATTGAATGCTTTACGTAGGCTAGAGCCCATTTAGTTTGCCCAAAGCCACTTCTCTAGCCTTGGTCAAGGTAGTTAATTCTCTGTCAGAATAGATCCATGTCTCTATGCAAACATGGCTTTGATTCATCGTTTTACTGACTTTGAGGCTGAGGAGAAATTAATGTTCATGAGTCCTAGGAGCAGAATTAGGCCATTCGGCCCATCAAGTCTACTCCGAGATTCAATCATGGCTGATTCATCTTTCCCTCTCAGCCCCATTCTCCTGCCTTCTCCTCATAACCCCAACACCTTTACTAATCAAGAAGCTATCTATCTCTGCCTTAAAAATATCCATTGACTTGACCTCCACAGCCTTCTGTGGCAATGAATTCCACAGATTCACCACCCTCTGACTAAATAAGTTCCTCATCTCCTTCCTAAAGGAACGTCCTTTAATTTTGAGTCTGTGAGGCTGAGACGAGTAGAAACATCCTCTCCACATTCACTCGGCCCAGGCCTTTCACTATTCTGTACGTTTCAATGAGGTCCTCTCTCATCCTTCTAAACCAGCGAGTAGAGGCCCTGTGCTGTCAAACGCTCATCATAAGTTAAGCCATACCTGTGATTGAAGTACACCTTCCATAGAGAGGGAACGACACCGTTACATCTGAATGTTTAGATTAAGATGTGGGATTGTAGGTTTGTGCAGGTTATTGTGTCACTGCTGTTGTTTTACCGGAGCTCTTTGTATTTGGACGCAGCAGATTAGGTACATACAGGTAAGACGTGGCATGCAATTGATCCTCATGCCCATCAACCCTATCCTCATTTTGTGTTTCTCGCCCACCTCTTCGTTCAGCACGCCATGTTAAAGAATGTGCTCTGCTTGGTCGTGGTGGTGTGTGTGACCTCGATTCCATCATTTCAGTTGTGTAGGAAAGAACTGCAGACGCTGGTTTAAACAAAGGTAGACACAAAATGCTGGAGTAACTCAGCGGGACAGGCAGCATCTCTGGAGAGAAGGAATGGGTGATGTTTCGGGTCGAGACCCTTCTTCACACTTTCAGATCTTCAGTCACCAAGTTTCTGGTGCTGACAAAGCAACAAAAGTTAATCGAACAGTCTTATCTGTGATCAGGCCTGCTGTAGCATGTGGCCCCACCCTGCTGGGCCCCCCTCATTCACAGTGGCCCCCAACCTGGGAGTCACACAGTGTGGAAACATGCCTTTTGGCCCAACATTCCCACACTGACCAACATGTCCCATCTACACTAGTCCCACCTGCCTGCATTTGGCCCATATTCCTTCAAACCTGTCCTATCCATGTACCTTCCTAAAAGTTGCAATTGATCCTGCCTCAGCTACCTCCTCTGGCAGCTCGTTCCATACACCCACTATCCTGTGTGTGAAAATGTTACTCCTCAGATTCTTATTAAATCTTTGCCCCCCTCACCTTAAAACCTATGTCCTCTGGTTCTCGATTCCCGTGCTCTGTGCAAGAGACTCTGTGCATCTACCTGATCTATTCCTCCCATGATTTTATACACCTCTATAAGTTCACACGCCATGCTCCTGCGCTCCAAGGAATAGAGTCCCAGCCTGCTCAATCTCCAGCCTTCTGCCATCACATGGCACGATCTGAGAACCTCTGGTAGTTCTATGTCAATGTTATCCCCAGTAAATGATCTGATTTGATCAGCAGTCGTGGGCTCTGGAGCAGCCTCTGGATGTTATCCTGTGTGGCAAGCAGTCCCCTGTCTGTGTGTATGTAATTTGACAGTGACCCAGCATGCTGGAAGAGTTTGCATGTGCTTCTCACCGAGATCCCAGTTAGAAACATAGAAAAAAGATGCAGGAGTAGGCCATTCGGCCCTTCGAGCCAGCACCGCCATTCAATATGATCATGACCTGGTTCTGGACTCCCCCAACATCGGGAACATTTTTCCTGCATCTAGCATCATCCATGATCCCAGGTCGACTGCATTTTGAACACCACCACCACTCTCCTCCTCTGCTCTTCATCCTATCTTCGCATCCTAGTTTGCATCCTTGTATCCCTTCGTTATCACCTCTTCCTCAGCCAACAATGAGCCATTGTGGGCTCCACCCTTCCTTGGTCATCTGTTGCTGGCCCTGCAATGTTCTGGCCTTTTCTTACCTCCGGTTGCCTCCCTTCCACTTTCAGCCCGAAGAAGGGTCCCGACCTGAAACGTCGCCCATCCGTTTTCTCCAGAGATGCTGCCTGACCCGCTGAGTTACTCCAGCACTTTGCACCTGAGTTTAGTTTAGTTGAGAGATACCAGCATGGAAATAGGCCGTTCAGTCCAAACCGGCCGTTGATCACCGTACACAAGTGGCTGCATCCGACATACTCGGGGCAGTTAGCAGGGGCTAATTCGGAATGTGGGAGGAAACCGGAGCATCCGGAGAAAACCCATACGGTCACAGGAGGGATGTAAGAAAACTCCACACAGACAGCACCCGCAGCCAGGATCGAACCTGGTTCTGTGGCGCTATGAGGCAGCAGCTGTGCCATCCCTGGCGTACACTTTCAAATTTGCTGGAAGGAATATACCTTTGTCACTCTGCACACGTCCGCAACTTTTTTGCGAATGTGCCTCTTTTTTCACTGCTACCTGCACCTTCTCATCCACGCCCCTCCCCCCCACCCCCACCCCCGCCACATTCGCTTTCCACCCCCTTCAGGCACCGCGCCCCTGATTTCTGTTATAAGGCCAGATTTTGTTTTGTACATTATTGGTCTAACAGAAGCTGGGAATGACAGAGGATGACAAGAGGAACTGCTGCCTTCTGGAGATCCAAGAAACCGAGGCCAAGTACTACAAAACACTCGAGGACATCGAGAAGGTACGTCTCACTGCGTCATTCAACCGCCCTCACACGATACGATACGATACGATAGAACCTTACTTATCCCGGGAGGGAAATTGATCTGCCAACACTCATAAAACACAGGACACATGAAACGTGAAATTAAAGTGACGAGCGGAAAGGTTTGGGGATGTGCAAAGATTTGCCCGCGTGCATTACGTTGCAGGTTTTGAGGTCGTCAAGCAGAGATTGAAATGGATGCAGGAGTGAGGTACACATTTTGATTCCACTGAGTTTTGAATTCCTGGCTCAATTGTGGTCTCCTGACCTACAGCAGGTTCATGAGGAATGAGTTTAGTTTAGTTTTAGTTTAGTTTAGAGATACAGCCTAGACCAGGCCCTTAGGCCGACCAGGTCCACGCCGACCAGCGATCCCCCGCACACTAACACTGTCCGACACACACGAGGGACAATTTACAGTTATACCAAACCAATTAACCTACAAACCTGTACATCGTTGGAGTGTGGGAGGAAACTGGAGATCGCGGGGAGAACGTACAAACTCCGTACAGAAAGTAGCAGCATTTAGGATCGAACCTGAGTCTCTGGCGCTGTGAGGCAGAAACTCTACCGCTGCACCATCTTGCCGCCCGTGCTCACTGTGTGAGGTATTTAGGCCTGGCCCATCAATTAACGGGGCAGCTTTGAACTCAACCTAACTCCTTCAATTGCAATGGTGAATGTTAAAGGGCCTGTCCCACTTGGCCGTCATTTGCGCCTCATTTACGCGTTATATGTAAATTAGGTCAACGCGTCGTGACGCATGTGGTGCGCATGCGCTGCACATGGTGAGGCGTGGAATCGTATGCGGTGACGCGCTATATCGCGCGGCACTCCAGGATTTAGTACAGGAACAAAATCCTCGCGCGCCACCTGCGCGACGTATCGCGTACGCACGCTGACGCTTTGGGTACTCGCGCTGACGCATTGGCGTCGTACGCTGCATCCCGATGTCTCACGTGTATCGCGTGGTGACGCATGGTTACGTCACCGTGCATCAACGTCCTTACGTCCTTGCATCAACGTTCTGCCGTGCGCCGCAGGGTATTCTATTGACATTACGCGCACCAGACGGCTGTGCTGACGCGTGATTTGCACGCAACGATGCGTCGACCTGTTTTACATATGACGCGTAAATGAGGCACAAATGACGGACAAGTGGGACAGGCCCTTAAGATTGGGTGTAGATGCTCTGCTCAGGGAGTTTTGGTTGGAATCTACAGTGTTGGATCTTCCCTGGAAGAATGTGGTTACAGCAGCAGTTATTACTTGTGTTTATTGTCACGTGTACCGGGTTACAGTGAAAAACTTTTGTTGCGTGCTAACCAGTCAGTGGAAAGACAATACACGATTACAATTGAGCCGTCCACAGTGTATCTGTATCTAACTCGCACTGTTTGTGAGCAAACATCAAACAGCTAAAGGAACTCAACGTGTTTCTCCGTCTGTTGTATGCATGTTGTACCTTGTAGTGCTTGAAGGGACAGCGCTGAGCCAGACTTTAGCATCTTTTTCAAGCTGTGGAACAAAAGAGCAATAAATATTGAATTATACATGATCGATTTACATTCTCTTGAGAAATTAACAAAAATAAAATCCCATGTGGGGGGGGGTTAAAGGATCTAAAGAGGTTGAGCGTTTGATAATTAGCGTATGATGAGCGTTTGACGGCACTGGGCCTGTACTCGCTGGAGTTTAGCTGGATGAAGGGGGGACCTCATTGAAACTTACCGAATAGTGGAAGGGTAGAGTGGATGCGGAGAGGGTGTTTCCACTAGTGGGAGAGTCCAGGACCATAGGGCACAGTCTCAGAATAGAAGACTGTACCTTGGGAAAGGAGATGAGGAGGAAAAGTTAGTGGCGAATCTGTGGAATTCATTTGTAGGCCAGATCATTGGGTATTTACAAGTTGGAGATTGACAGATACTTGATTGGTAAGGGTGTCTAGGTGGGGAGAATGCAGGAGAATGGGGTTGAGGGGGACGTGTGCGGACATGGCGTTGAAGGACGAGAAGCCGAAGTGAAGAAGTGGAAGCCAAATAACCGAATGGAAACAAAGCCAAAAAGCCAAATAACCAAAAGCGTGCGAAGCCGAAAAGCCAACTAACCGAAAGGGCAGGACACCTAAAAGCCAACTCACAGAAAGGCTGCAATGCCGAAATGCCAACTCACAGAAAGGCCGTTATGCCAAAAAGCCAAATAAGGTGCATGACGTCGCCGGGGGAGGCGGGGCTTGCCAGCGATTGGTCCAGACTACTGCGTCTATCACATCACTGGCCGGGGGAGACGGGAGGGTGAGGGTCATTTTCCCACACAAGCCATAGGTGACTGCGCACTCTGAACCCGAGCACCAAGGTGTAAGCGGCCGAAGGAGCGCATCCCTCGGGACAGCCCCCACTCTCCCACGGCCACGGCCGCCCTCCGCCTCGTCTCCCCCTTGCGGCCACACTGTGACGGGCTGTGGGTCGGCAGCGCACACACACACACGGGGCGGGGTGGAGCAGAATTGGGGACAGTCTGGTCCCTCCGCCCACCCAGAGTCACTGACCGCGATGCACGGCCACCGGACCCCGACCCCCAGACCCCGACCCACACATGGGGTGATTCACCCCCTTCCGACCCCCGGACCCCGACCCACACATGGGGTGATTCACCCCCCCCGGCCACGGGGACAGACAGCTCGAGGCATTGGCAGCCATAGTAAATTGCTTTTAAAACATGGGGGGGGGGGATACATTCCCTGGCGGTCCGTTGACAAGTGTGCATGACGAACAATTTTCCATTTATACCTCATTTATACCTCATGCTTCCTCGGCTAGGCCAACAGCATAATCAAGAACGAGTCGCACCCTGGCCACTCCCTCTTCTCCCCCTCTCCCATCAGGAAAAGGTATAGAAGTGTGAAGACGCACACCTCCAGATTCAGGGACAGTTTCTTCCCAGCTGTTATCAGGTAACTGAACCATCCTACCACAAGTAGTGATCAGTCCTGAACTACTATCTACCTTTTCGGAGACCCTTGGACTATCTTTGATTGGGACTGTACTGGTTTTATCTTGCGCTAAGAGTTATTCATGTTATTCCCTTTATCATGTATCTGTACACTGTGGATGGCTCGAATGTAACCTTGTGTTGTCTTTCCACTGACTGGTTAGCATGGAACAAAAACTCTACACGTGACAATAAACTGAGCTCAAACACAGACAGTTGTGTACTGTAGCTTCTTGCCTTGCAACTGGAACACACATCATTAGTGTCCGATTCAGCAGAGACTGTGTGCATGGTTCTTGATCAGGAGGCCACAGCTATGTGGAGCAGGGACTGAACCAGGAGGTATGGTCATTGTACGGTCGTTTGTTTGGATGTGTCCATGTTCATCACTTTATCTTCTCACAGAATTACATGACCCCATTAAAGGCCGTCCTGAACCCCCAGGAAATGGAAGCCATCTTCATTAACCTCGAGGTATGTGTCTCAACGTCTGAGCCAGCTGTGAGAAGAAACCAGGACTAGATACAAAGTGCTGGAGTAACTCAGCGGGTCAGGCGGCATCCGCGGAGAAAAGGAACAGGTGATGTCTCAGGTCAAGTCAAGTCAAGTGGGACAGCAGGCAGTGTAGAAAGTAAATGGCACGTTGGCCTTCACAGCGAGATAAATTGAATATAGGAGCAAGGAGGTCCTACTGCAGTTGTACAGGGCCCTGGTGAGACCACAACTGGAGTATTGTGTGCAGTTTTGGTCTCCGAATTTGAGGAAGGACATCCTTGCTATTGAGGGAGTGCAGCGTAGGTTCACCAGGTTAATTTCCGGGATGGCGGGATTGACATATGATGAATGAATGGGTCGACTGAGCTTATATTCACTGGAATTTAGAAGGATGAGAGGATATCTTATAGAAACATATAATTTTTTTAAGGGATTGGACAGGCTAGATGCAGGAAAAATGTTATTGATGTTGGAGTCCAGAACCAGGGTCACAGTTTAAGAATAAGGGCTAGGCCATTCAGGACTGAGATTAAGATTTTTTTTTCACCCAGAAAGTTGTGGAATTCTCTGCCACTGAAGGTCAATTCACTGGATGTTTTCAAGAGAGTTAGATTTAGCTCTGAGAGTTAACGGAATCAAGGGATATGGGAGAGAAAGCAGGAACGGGGTACTGATTTTGGATGATCAGCCTTGATCATATTGAATGGCGGTGCTGGCTCAAAGGGCCGAATGGCCTACTCCTGCACCTATTTTCTATTTTTCTATGTCAAGGCCCTTCTTCAGACAGAGAGTCAGGGAAGAGGGAAACTAGAACTATGAAAAGGTACAAAGCACCCTCTCTCACTGCACCCCCTTCCATCTGATAACCAGACTTTCCACCATTGACTCCATCTACACTTCACAAAGCCTCGGAAAAGCAGCCAACATAATCAGTCTGAAAAAGGTGCGAAGTAAGGTTCCGATCCATAACATCACCTGTCCATGTTCTCCAGAGATGCTGCCTGACCCGCAGAGTTACTCCAGCACTTTGTGTCTCTCATCGATGTAAAGCAACATCTGCTGTTCCTTCTTACACAAGAAACCAGGGGTCGCAGTTTATGTAGAAACAAGAAGCTGCAGATGCCGGTTAATACACAAAAGGACCCAAAGTGCTGGAGTAACTCAGCGAGTCAAGCAGCACCTCTGGAGAACATGGATAGGTGACGTTTCGGGTCGAGACCCTTTTTCAGACTGAAGAAGCATCTCGATCCAAAGGTTTACCTATCCATGTTCTTCAGAGATGCTGCCTGACCTGCTGAGTTACTTTTTGCCCTTTTGTCCCAGTTTAAGTGTTTGCCAGAGAACCTTGGTGAGGGAGAGGGGGTACTAATGTTGCTTGGGTGGGAGGGGGGGGGGGGGGGGGGGGTGGTGTAAGGGGGGGGGGGGGTTAAATGAGGATTAGGGTATATGAGCTTGTTTGGTGGAGGATCAGGGGTTTGTGATGAGGTTTGGGACATATGAGCACTGCTGGCTTGGTGAGCATTTAAGGAGAGAACCCATGGTGAGAATTGAGGACATGTTTGGAGATGGAGACAGAGAGATCGTGAAGCGGGAGAGAAGTCAAGTCGAGTTGAATTTATTTTCACATTCTCAAGTACAGTGAAATTCAAGTGTAATATAAATCTTGCTTGCAGCAGCAGTACAGGCACAGAGATTGAGGAGAATAGAACGGTATCAGTATAAATGGGTACATGATGATTGACCTAGACTCTGGAAGGGCCTGTTTCCACATGCTGTTTGGCTCCATCACTTTGTAAATGAATTTGAAGAAATATAATACCCATATAACCATATAACAATTACAGCACGGAAACAGGCCATCTCGGCCCTACAAGTCCGTGCCGAACAACTTTTTTCCCTTAGTCCCACCTGCCTGCACTCATACCATAACCCTCCATTCCCTTCTCATCCATATGCCTATCCAATTTATTTTTAAATGATACCAATGAACCTGCCGCCACCACTTCCACTGGAAGCTCATTCCAAACCGCTACCACTCTCTGAGTAAAGAAGTTCCCCCTCATGTTACCCCTAAACTTCTGTCCCTTAATTCTGAAGTCATGTCCTCTTGTTTGAATCTTCCCTATTCTCAAAGGGAAAAGCTTGATCACATCAACTCTGTCTATCCCTCTCATCATTTTAAAGACCTCTATCAAGTCCCCCCTTAACCTTCTGCGCTCCAGAGAATAAAGACCTAAATAATGGTTGAAGACAACTGAACAATCAACTCCACATGGACCTTTGGGACCAAAGCACTTGCTCCTGTGCTTCAGTGCCCTGTGTTTAAGAAGGAACTGCAGATGCTGGAAAATGGAAGGTAGACAAAAATGCTGGAGAAACTCAGCGGGTGCAGCAGCATCTATGGAGCGAAGGAAATAGGCAACGTTTCGGCCCGAAACGTTGCCTATTTCCTTCGCTCCATAGATGCTGCTGCACCCGCTGAGTTTCTCCAGCACTTCTGTCTGCCTTCAGTGCCCCATGGCAGTTAACCTGCTGTGTCTCTGATGGGCCACACATTTAAATCCTCGGTTACATGTTTCAGGATCGTCATTTAATACTCTTCACACTGAGTTGTGCAATGACATTTGACCTCTTGGACATTACCAAGCTGTTGCCAGTGAAACGGTCCGCTCATAAGTTATAGGAGTGAATTAGGCCATTCGGCCCATCAAGTCTACTCCGCTATACAACCATGGCTGATCTACCTTCCCCGCTCAACATTCTCCTGCCTTCTCCCCACACCCCCTGACACCTTTACTAATCAAGGATCTGTCAATCTGCACAAGAAAAATACCCATTGACTTCCGCGGCGATGAATTCCACAGATTCACCACCCTCTGACGAAATAAATTCCTCCCCACCTCCTTTCTAAAGGTACGTCCTTTTTATTCTGAGGCTATGGCCTCCAGTCCTAGACTCTCCCACTAGTGGAAACATCGTCTCCACATCTACTCTATCCAGGCCTTTCACTATTCGGTAGGTTTCAATGAGGTCCCCCCTCTCACCCTTCTAAACTCCAGCGAGTACAAGCCCAGCGTCGTCAGAGGCTCGCCACATATTAATCCATTCATTCCTGGTGAATGAGAGAGTACTGCAAGTCATTGCCTCAGTAACCAATGCCCCCATCTCATGGGACATGGAGATTGTGCGTGCTGGACATTACTCTTTCTGCATGGCGTCAGTCCCCCGCGGAGGGTTGTAACTATGTTGAGCAGACGATGTCCACAGCAATATTATTTCTGCCTCTGTTTCAGGAATTGATCCGAGTGCATTACAATTTATTGAGAGCCATCGATCTGGCCGCCATCTCGGGAGGCAACACTCTTTATAAAGTCTTCCTGGATTTCAAAGAACGGTAAGAAATCCGCTGCTCCCTCTCTGTGATTCCTACTGCCTGAGTCGCTGAGTTACTCCAGCACTTTGTGTCCATCTTCGGTAAGAAATACAAATCCATAATCATGGATAATCTCCTTGTTTCTCTCTCATTACATACGTCCGCCCATATCTGAGTGTAACTCTGTTATTTAGTTTAGTTTAGTTTAGTTTCAAGATCTTATAAAAACATATAAAATTATAAAAGGACTGGACAAGCTAGATGCAGGAAACATGTTCCCAATGTTGAGCGAGTCCAGAACCAGGGGCCACACTTAGAACAAAGGGGGAGGTCATTTAAGACTGAGGTGAGAAAAAACTTTTTCACCCAGAGAGTTGTGAATTTATGGAATTCCCTGCCACAGAGGGCAGTGGAGGCCAAGTCACTGGATGGATTTAAGAGAGAGTTAGATAGAGCTCTAGGGGCTAGTGGAGTCATGGGATATGGGGAGAAGGCAGGCACGGGTTATTGATAGGGGATGATCAGCCATGATCACAATGAATGGCGGTGCTGGCTCGAAGGGCCGAATGGCCTCCTCCTGCACCTATTCTCTATGTTTCTATCTTTAAAGCTACAGCGCAGAAACATGTCCTTCGGCCCACCGAGTCCGCGCCGACCAGCGATCCCCGTATACAACACTATCTTACACACACGGGACAGTTTACAATTATACCCCAGGCCAGTTAACCTACAAACCTGCACGTCTGGAGTGTGGGAGGAAACCGGAGATCCTGGAGAAAACCTGTGTACAAACTCTGTACAGACAGCACCCGTAGTCAGGATCAAACCCGGGTATCTGGCATTGTAAGGCAGCAAGTCTATTGCTGCGCCACCATGCCACCACTCACACTACCTTATTGTCTTTCATAGTTCACGGGTTGCTATGTACTGTGTTGAGAGATGCAGCGTGGAAACAGACTCTTTGGCCCACCGAGTCCGCGCCGACCAGCGACCAGCGATCACCCCGCACACTAACACAATCCTACACACTAGGGGACAATTTATAATTTTTTTTACCGAAGCCAATTAACCTACAAACCTGTACGTCTTTGGAGTGTGGGAGGAAACAGGAGCACATGGGGTCACAGGGAGAACATACAAACTCCGGTACAGACTCTACCCCTGGTCGGGATTGAACCCATGTCTCTGTGGCGCTGCAGGGCAGCAACTCTACCGCGGCACCACCGTGCCGCCTCTGTTATTTTGTTTAACTCTGTATCTGCCAGTGTGCGGGGCGATTCTCTGTCGCTCATGCATTTAGTTTTAGGCTAAATTTAGCATTGTGAGCGTTTGTAAAGTGAGAAAAGACGAACATTTTGGTGTCCTTCATTAATCATTTCAGCTCTTTCTGATGCCCGTGAATCACATCTACTCAGCAGGTTGTTATTTAATTTCCTGGGTTTGTTGTGTGTGAGAATCCCACGGCTAATTACCACCCTGCAGTCTCACGCTTGCTTGCAATTAGCGAGTGCCAAGTTGGATTTAATTCCAAATGTGTGCGGGAAACCGCTTTGTGTAATTGCTGCCCTTTCTGGAATATTAATCGTCTGCCATTGTCACTGCTTTTTCAGCAAAGTGTTGCCAGGGAGTTGGCAGCGCAATTAAGGAAGCATCTCTCCCCTCGCCCATAGATCACGCACACTGATGTGCCAACCTAACTCGGAAACGGCAATCTTGCACTGTCGCCTTGGGATCGCGCGATTGTCCTGGGAATTCTAATCACTTCTTTGAGAAGAACTTCACTTTTACCAAAAGCTGTGTGAATTCAGACAAGACAGACTAAAGGGCCCATCCAACTTTCACGATCTAATTCACGATCTTGGCCCTTGTGGCTAAAGGGATCAGGGGGTATGGAGAGAAGGCAGGTACAGGATACTGAGTTGGATGATCAGCCATGATCATATTGAATGGCGGTGCAGGCTCGTAGGGCCGAATGGCCTACTCCTGCACCTATTTTCTATGTTTCTATGTTTCTATGATCTTTTTTTACTCATGGACATTTTTCATCAGGCTAGAAAAACGCCCCGACCTACTTGATGCCACGAGTACCTACGACTAGCATCACGACCCACCTACGATCTACCTACGACCTCCTACGACCTTGTGACGACCATGCTGCGAGTATGAGTCAAGGGCAAACTCGGCAGAGGTCGTGAATTAGGTCGTGAAAGTGGGACAGGCCTTTACCACTGCCTCGCCCAACTTGACTTTGCCACCCCATCGCCCTGCTTCTCTGCCGTCCTAATGCCAACCTCCTCACTGCATCCCTTCCTGAAGAACGGGGGAAAAAATGACACCAAGAAAGGATGTGTTTAAGAAGGAACTGCAGGTGCTGGAACAATCGAAGGTAGACAAAAATGCTGGAGAAACTCAGCCGGTGAGACAACATCTATGGGGCGAAGGAATGGGTGACGTTTCGGGTCGTGACCCTTGTTTAGACTGAACTGAGGAAGTCTGAAGAAGGGTCTTGACCGGAAACGTCACCCATTCCTTCGCTCTATAGATGCTGCCTGTCCCGCTGAGTTTCTCCAGTATTTTTGTCTAGCAAGGGAGGGATATGAATATTTTTATACCGAGGCATTGCTCAGCTGTTGAGGTCTGGGGTTCCTTTCTCCATTGATGCTGTTTGACTGGAATGTTTTCAGTATTCCCTTTTCCATTTAGTTTCAGATTTCCATCATCTGCAGTAATTTGGTCTTTGAGTGAAGGAATGGTTGACGAAAAGAAGGGTCTCGACCCGAAACGTTCCCCATTCCTTCTCTCCAGAGATGCTGCCTGTCCCGCTGAGTTACTCCGGCATTTTGTGTCGATCTACGATGAAAAGGGCTTGCAGCAAATCATGTCTGACTTGCAGGAAACAGTGCAAGGGAGGTCAGCCAGAAGATTTTTGAATAATTAAGACATGAAGCGGAAAAAAAAACATGATTTGAATGTTTTAGCAGCGGCTGACATGACCTAAAATTGCCAAACTAGTTCCAGGCAGTTGCGTGGGAGAGGATTGGAGCTGATGGCCAGGAAACGCACTAAAGATGATCATTGCAAACTTAGTAATCAGTTCTAGGAAATCGCTGCTCACCCTGCACTGCATAACAGCCAAACTAAAGTCAAATGCCTCAAGAGTGTTTAAATATCAAATGCAAATGGAAATGGAACCATGAAAATCCAACTTGCAGCAGCATAGCTGGCCTGTAAACCCAGAGCTCAAAGATAACACAATAAACAAAACAAAAAGACAAAAAACCCCCCAATGTTATCGCAAGAAGACTGAAGTCCTAGTGCAACTAAAACAGTTCATAGTTTAGTTTTTGTGATGTTCAAGAGATGATGTTTGTTGGGAAGTAGCTGTTCTGGAACCTGATGGCCTGATGGGTTTTCGGGCTACAATACCTTCTTCCCGATGGCAAGAGCCATATGAGAGCGTGGCCAGGGTGATGTGGATCCTTACTTTTAGTATCAAAAATAATTTATCTAATTACTATCACGATACAAACCAAAACCGTGGTGGCACACCCACCACCATAGTACAAAATCACCAAATTACTCAGATACTCAATTTCTAAACCAGTACGTTACAATCCTTACAAAATACCAAATAACTACTGTCCAACGATGTCCCTCTCTATCACCACCTGGGCACGGGTGGATGTAACCCCGGTAAAAGGGCAAGCAGCATCTGGCTCGGGCAATGCCCTCTCCCGCCTGGCGCCGTGACTTGGCCAGGCCTAGGCCAGGCCTAGGAGCAACCCAACCAGGACATCTTCGGCCCTGCCCGCTCCCTAGATCCCGTCACCGGTCCTTCGGTCGCTGACAGCAGAGCTACCCCTCCCCCCCCCCTGAACCCTATGTGGAGTGGGGGTGCGTGGTGTGGGTCCTTGATGATGCTGGCTGCCTCTTTGAGTCACCACCTTCTCTTCATCCCGTTGATGGTGGGGAGGTCTGCAGCCGTGATGGACCCTGGGTGTTTGAGTTGCCGAACCAGGCCATGATACAACCAGTCAATATGCTCTCTACTGTACACCTGTAGAAGTCCAAGAGTGTACTCGTCGACACCCCGAATCGCATCAACCTTCTAAGGAAACGGGTGTTTCTGAGGAAACATGGTCTATGTTTATCATTGTATCAATGTGCTGGTGGAGCCAGGACAGATCTTCAGAGATATGCACGGCCAGGAACTCGAAGTTGCAAACTCTCTCCACCGCCAACCTGTCAAATATTCGACCAGCGATCCCCGCACACCAGCACTACCCACTAGGGACAACTTCATAATTTTACTGAAGCCAATCAACCTACAAACCTGTACGTCTCTTCGAGTTTGGGAGGAGACCAAAGCACCTGGAGAAAACCCAAGAGGTTACAGGGAAAATGTCCAAATTCCATACAGACAGCACCCGTGGTCAGGATCGAACCCGGGACTCTGGCGCTGTGAGGCAGTACCTCCACCACTGCGCCACCGTGCCGCCCTCGTTACTCTCCTTGGCACAGCACACAAAGTGCTGATCCGTTGCAACCCCCTTGGTTCTGAAGTCTGAACACTTGCTAACTTTAAAAAGCCATCAACGGCATCCCCGCTGGCACTGCTGCAGCAATGGACCACCCCTGGCTTGGCGTGGAGGGCAGGATTGGGGTGGGCTGACTCAAAGAGGGCAGCCACCCACCGCTGTGATGTGGAGCACCGTGAGGGTGGGCATTGCTGCGCCTGCTCCACTTTCAGAGATTCACCGTGGAAACAGGCCCCGTTGCCCCAGCGAGTCAAAAACCTAACCTTCACGACTTTTGCATGTGGGAGGAAACCCGAACACCAGGAGAAAATTCATGCGGACACGGGGAGAACGTGCAAACTCCACATAGACAGCACCCGAGGTCAGGATTGAACCTGGAACTCTGGCTCCACTGTGCTGCCCATGTGTTGCCCGCCTGAATAAAATACTCCCTCTCACCACTTGGTTGTGATGGAATCCCCTGTCTCCCATGCTCTCTGCATCCCAAATATCCCAAATGTTACATCCTCAATGGGCATTGACCTTCATTGAACTTGTTCCCATTGAGAAGCAGGAATCATCGCAATATTTAAGAAACATTTAGACAGGTACGTGGATAATTTAGGTTTAGAGGACTACGGGCCAAACATTGGCAGGTGGGACTAGTGTAGATGGGACGTGTTGGTCGGTGCAGGCAAGTTGGGGCTGAATGGCCTGTTTCCGCGCTGTATCACTCTATGACCCGAAGTATCTGGGCTGAGGTTTGAGTGGCACTGTGGCGCAGCGGTAGAGTTGCTGTCTTTCAGCGCCAGAGCCCCGGGTTCGATCCTGACTGCGGGTGCTGTCTGCACGGAGTGTGTACGTTCTCCCCCTGGCCGCGTGGATTTTCTCTGGGATCTCCGGTTTCCTCCCACACTCCAACGACGTACGGGTTTGTCGGTTAATTGACCTCGAAAAAATGTGTGAATTGTTCCCAGTGTGTAGGATAGTGGTAGTGTGCGGGGATTGCTGGTTGGCATGGACTCGGTGGGCCGAAGGGCCTGTTTCCGCACTGTACCTCCAAACTGAAGCAAGCTCTAAACAAAGGAAGAGAGAGGGGGATATCTCCTCCAGCCCTGCCCCCTCTGACCCCCCAACAACCTCCTCTTACCCATCCATCCATTTCTGTTTCTAATTATAGGCTCTTGATCTATGGCAAATACTGCAGCCAGATGGAGACTTCACAAAAGACCCTGGACCAACTGATGGCATCTCGAGAAGAAATACGGCACAAAATCGAGGTAAATAAGCACCTCGATAATGGTTGACAATGTGATTTATACTGAACGCAGTGGCAAAGGTTGCAGCAGGAGGGGCTGAGCGGCCATGGGCCGGACGATGCAGGATGAGGGGAATCAGCGAGGAGTGAGAGGAGGTGGTTGGTGCGAGCGGGGATTGGACGGAAACTTTATGGGAAGCATCGTTGAAGAATATCAGGAGGGGGAAGCTGGAGATGACAGAAGTAGGACAGATGGATCCTTTAATGGGATGTATGCCTTGGCATCTTTCACAGGTGGCATGGTGGCGCAGCGGGTAGGGTTGCTGCCTTACAGCTCTTGCAGTGCTGGAGACCCTGGTTCGATCCCGACCACGGGCGCTGTCCCGCACGGAGTTTGTACGTTCTCCCCGTGACCGCGTGGGTTTTCTCTGAGATCTTCGGTTTCCTCCCACACTCCAAAGACGTAGGTTAATTGACTTGGCGTAGGATGGTGTTAATGTGCGGGGATCGCTGGTCTGTGCGGACACGGTGGGCCGAAGGGTTTGTTTCCGCGCTGTATCTCTATAATAATAATCATCATCATTATAATTGTTCTGTTTTAAGCCCCTGTCCCACTTAGGAGACCTAAACAGCAACCTCTGGTGACCTTGCCCGCCACCCAAGGTTTCCATGAGGTCACCGGAGGTTTTGGTCACTCTCCCTAATGGTCGAAAGTGGTTTCCGCGGCGGTCGAGGTTTCATCGAGGTCGCTGCTATTTTTTCATCTTGATTAAAACTGGCTTCGACTAAAAATAGGTTGCCGTTTTAAAAATCGATCATTTTTTAGTCGCAGGTCTAGTCGAAGGCGGTTTTCTTCACAGTCGAGGAAGGTTTTCAACTTATGCGTGGGAGGTGGTAGGAGGTTGCAGGTCACCTCGACCTTGATTTTATTTTGGGTGGCAGTGGGCAAGGTCACCAGAGATTGCTGTTTAGGTCTCCTAAGTGGGACAGGGGCTTTATTAGGTAGCATTAGATAGAGGGTGTAATTAAACCAACAAAGTGCTCTCTGTGTCAAAGGCAGATAATGTCCAATTTAACGTTTAATGGGTGACTGACAACATGGGAGCAGGTTATAGTGTAGTGTGACTCTTCCACAAGCAATCTTGTGATGTTATAACCATGTATCATGTACAATTCTTTTTTCTTTCTTGCCCCAAATTCCTTGCCAACCCACCTCTTATGCACTCTCCACCTCTACCCACCCTCTTCTCTGATACTCACTCATTCCCTAATGTGGTATCTCTTTTCCAACATACATGCATGTTTAATTTGGTTTAGCTTAGTTTAGAGATACAGCTCGGAAACAGGCCCTTCGGCCCACCGAGTCTGCGCCGACCAGCGATCCCCGCTCAATAACACTATCCAACCAAGCCAATTAACCTACATACCTGTACGTCTTTGGAGTGTGGGAGGAAACTGAAGATCTCGGAGAAAACCCAAGCATGTCGCGGGGAGAAAGTACAAACTCCGTACAGACAGCGCCCGTGGTCGGGATAAAACCCGGGTCTATGGCGCTGTAAGGCAGCAACTCTACCGCTGGGCCACCGTTCCCCTTGATTTCTGACGGGCTGCCTAGTGGAGTAGGTTGGATACTTTCTTCCAAGTCCTGTATTTGTTTGTGTGACCTCCCTGGTGGGGACCACCTACAATCCTGCTCCCTATCGCCATGCATTGGACCACAACTTTCACACCATCATTGGGCAGTGGGATCGGCCATGGAGCGGGACTCAATCCCACGGACAGTTTTCCTGAACATTACTCACTCTGCTTCCCATCTGTCTTTCTTTCCTTTGGCCAGGAGTGTACCCTGAAAGTCCAGGAAGGGAAGTTCAAACTGCAGGATCTGCTGGTGGTCCCGATGCAACGCATTTTAAAGTACCATCTCCTGCTGAAGGTGAGTGTCCACTGCATCGGGTCTGTTCCACGCTGGGCTGGGATTATGAATCAGACAGGAAAACCATTATCAAACTCGGTGAGCGAGTACTCTGTGGCAGCTGATAGTCAATAGTGTTTTATTTATCAGATGTGAAATTCTTTTTGCATATGACACACATGTGGGCGCTGCCATTTTTGGCGACATTATTCAAAGTCAAATATCAAAGTCAAAGTCAAAACCAATCCGGCCATCTTTGTGTCCCTGGGGAGCCTCCTGCAGCCATCCTTGAAGGGGCTGGAGGCATTACGCTGGTTCACCAAAGAAAGGACAGTCATCCCACTCAAACTGGCCAAGGTGGCATAGTAGAAGAATTGCTGCCTTACAGACCCGGGTTCAATCCCGACTACGGGTGCTGTCTGTACGGAGTTTGCACGTTCTCCCTGTGACCTCGCGGGTTTTCTCCGAGATCTTCGGTTTCCTCCCGCACTCCAAAGACGTGCAGGTTTGTAGGTTAATTGGCTTGGTGTATGTGTGTAAATTGTCTCTTGCATGTGCAGGATAGCGGGATCGCTGGTCGGCGCGGACTGGGTGGGCCGAAGGGCCTGTTTCCACGCTGTATCTCTAAACTAAACTAAACTAAAGTCTACATTGCAAGTTGTTGGAAATTGTGATGCAGTCCTTGCAATCTCATCGCAATTCAGTTACGTTGGAGGCTGAAAACCCGTGTCAATCGCAAGTCAGGACTTGTTTCTCAGGACATTGTGACACTCACCAATTCCTGGTTTAGTTTTGTTTAGACATACAGGCCCTTCGGCCCACCAGGTCCATGCTGACCAGCGATCTCCAGCAATATCCTACACACACACTGGGGACAATTTACAATGATACCAAACCAAATAACCTACTTTGGAGTGCGGGTGGAGACCGGCGGCCTTGGAGAAAACCCACGCAGGTCATGGGGAGAACATGCAACTTCCTCATCTAATGTGCAACCAAATGCGGAGCTGCAACTCCTGAGCCTGCCATGTGTTTCCTTCCTAGGAGCTGCTGAGCCATTCCAACGACCGCCCTGAGAAGCAGCAATTGAAGGAGGCACTGGAGGCGATGCAGGTGAGGGCTAGAGACCACTGGGCCTGCAAGAAGAATGCATTTAGTTGGAACATGGCGGCATGCCACTCATGGATTTCTGCCCTTTCCCTTAAATCTTCTCTGGTGTCTACTTTCATTCGTACAGCATGTCCATAAGTGATAGGAGGAGAATTAGGCCATTCGGCCCATCAAGTCTACTCCGCCATTCAATCTGTCTTTCCCTCAATCCCATTCTCCTGCCTTCTCCCCGTAACCCCAGACACCCGTACTAATCAAGGATCTATCAATTAAAAATATCCATTGACTTGGCCACTAAAGCCTTCACTGGCAATGAATTCCGCAGATTCCCCACCCTCTGACGAAAGAAATTCCTCCTCATCGGCTCGAACGGGGCGAATGGCCTACTCCTGCACCTATTGTCTATTGTCTCCTTCCTAAATGACCCCTGGTCCTAGACTCTCCCACTTGGGAAAACATCCTCTCTCCACATCCACTCTATCCAGGCCTCTCACTATTGTATATTTCGTATTTTATTGCCCTTCGGTACATGCCCTCTCCCACCCCCTCTGTCCCTTGTCTCATATTTCCTTCTCTCTGTTCCTGTGGTATTTCCTCTCCTCACTGATTCCCCCCTGGTATCTATTTCTCATTTTATTCCCTCTTGAAAAGCAATTTTACCTCTTTGCCATTATCAACTAATTTGATTAACATCAGCAGCTCACTCAGTGCAGAGTAAGATTCTCATAAATATTAATGTAACAGGAGATGGCTGGGAGCTCCTTTCATGTTAGGAATGTTATGTTAGGCTGACATATGGCAATCAAATGGCCAGTCAATAAATGCCCAGCCTAGGGCCACATATGTACACCATAGGCACTCCAAACTCCATCACCGGACTGTACCAGCGGTAATGTACAGAGAGTTATAGAATAGATCAGGCCCTTCAGCCCACCAGACCTGTGCTGAGCATCAAACGCCTATTTATACTCTTCCCATGTTCCGATCAACACCATTCCCACACCACCTCTTCCCAGGATTCTGGGCTGTTTACAGCGGTCATTTAACCCACCATTCTCAACATCTTTGGGATGTCATTAGTTTATAGTCACATGTACCGAGGTACAGTGAAAAGCTTTTGCTGCGTGCTAACCAGTCAGCAGAAAGATAATACATGATTACAATCGATCCATTCACAGTATAGAGATGTGTAGGAAGGAACTGCGGATGCTGGTTTAAACCGAAGATAGACACAAAAAGCTGGAGTAACTCAGCGAGACAGGTAGCATCTCTGGAGAGAAGGGATATGGTGAGAAAGCAGGAACGGGGTACTGATTGTGGAATGATCAGCCATGATCACAGTGAATGGGGGTGCTGGCTCGAAGGGCCGAATAGCCTGCTCCTGCACCTATTGTCTTTTATCTATTGTCTATTGAATGGGTGATGTTTCGGGTTGAGACCCTTCTTCAGACTGAAGATGGGTCTCGACCCGAAACGTCACCCATTCCTTCTCTCCAGAGGTGCTGCCTGTCCCGCTGTTACTCCAGCATTTTGTGTCTATTCACAGTATATAGATACATGAGAAGGGAATAAATAACGTGCCTTTGAAAGTGCTGCCCATCCCGGGTGTGTTACAGGAGGAGGAAAGGAATGGGCAGATCTGTAAAAGATGTAAATAAAGGAACAAAGTGAGGTTGACAGGTTGGTTGGCAGTGAAATGCAACAAGGTTCACCAGTTCTACAAAAAGTGAACATCAGACTCCGAACATGAACTCATTCGAGTATTCATGCCACCAAGTAAATTGGCAAGATTTACGTTAGACTTTAGACTTACAGTGCTGTAGCAGGCCCTTTGGTCCACCGAATCCGCGCCGACAAGCGGTTGCCCCGTACACTAATCTACACACACTAGGGACAATTTTACAACTTACCGAAGGCAATTAACCTACAAACCTGCAATGTCTTTGGAGTGTTGGAAGAGAAAACCTACGCAGTCACAGGGGGAAGATACAAATTCCCCACAGAGAGCCTCCATCAATCACCATCGAACCTTGGTCCCTGGCGCTGTGAGGCAGCAACTCTACCGCTGCGCCACCGTGCCGACACCAACCCATGCAAGCTGTAAGGTTGATCTCTGATGTAACTTGGCGTTTGGTTCTCTTTCAGGATCTGGCGATGTATATCAATGAGGTCAAAAGGGATAACGAAACGCTGAAGAAGATCTCTGAATTCCAGTGTTCCATCGAGAACCTTGTAAGTTGAACCTTGGAGAGCAAACGTGAGATCTCTCTGCAGAGTGATAAATATTTACATCAGATTAGTCGTTCCCTGGTTCACCCTAATTCTACATGTTTGAAAGCATTATTAACCATGGAACGATAAATGTTTCTGAGGTTTTTATTCAGTTCTGGAACATGGACATCACCAGCAATGTCTACATTTTTTTAGTTTTTGTTTTAGAAACACAGCGTGGAAACAGGCACTGCGGCCTACAGCATCCACACCGACCATCGATCATCTGTACACTAGGTCTATGACAATAAAGTATCGTTCATTCATTCATTCATTCATTCATTCATTCATTCATTCATTCATTCATTCATTCATTCATGTGATCCCACATGCATCCCACACAAGAGGGACAATTTACAGAAGCCAATTAACCAACAACCTGTACGTCTTTGGAGCGTGGGAGGAAACCTGAGCAGCCGGAGAAAACCTACGCACGCGGTCAAGGGGAGAACATGCAAACTCCGTACAGACAGCACCCATAGATAGTCAGGATCGAACCCGGGTCTCTGGCACTGTGAGGCAACTGCTCCCTTTCTGCGCCACCGTGCCACCCTTGCCCAGCCTTAATTAATTACCCTAAAATAAGATTAGGAGTTACCATAGACCATTTCTTTGACTGCAAATGATTACGGAGTGATTTTACTGAGGAATTAATTAAAGGAATGGAGAGGGAGGTCCCCATCATCACAAACTATGATCATTCTTTATCCAATTCGATTTGCTTCAAGCGGTGAAAGAATTTGCGGAGAGCACTGCACACTGCAGGCAATGTGGTCAGCCAACATCCTGGCTGCAGCATGTGATGATGTGTTCTGAACTAGATGTCCCACGAGCAAAGTTACTCCGATGCAGTTGCAACGGTGTTACCTACTCAACTACGGAACATTGTCCACTTGCATTCTCTCTCGCAAGAATCCAATATGGATAATCACCACTACATCTTCAAGGGTCTCGACCTGAAATGTTGCCTTTTTCCGGATGCTGCCTCACCCGCTGAGTTTCTCCAGCATTTTTGTCTACCTTCGATTTTCCAGCATCTGCAGTTCCTTCTTATACATTTTGTAAAAGGGAAGGTCTCTTGAAGAAGTGCGAAACTCTCTCCGCTCAGTATATTTACAGGGCCCTCCTATCTTCAAATGACCGCATGCTGAGTGCTTGTGGTGGCTTTACTTCAGAGGAGAGACACATGACCTTGGGGAGAAGACAGTGTCACCACATCACATCCAGGCAGCATTGCCTGTGGCAGTCAAGGCCACAGCGGCTCTTTAGCACTTGACCTTATTGACATGGATGATAACGCCACATTTCTCAATCCTCACGAGGAAGACTTACCAAAGGAGAAAACATCAGTGTGAGTTCTATTGAAGTATACAACACAAAGTGTCGTGGGAGTCATACAGTGTGGAAACGGGCCCTTCGGCCCAACTTGCCCACACCAGCCAACATGTCCCATCTACACTGCTTGCGTTTGGCCCATATCCCTCTAAACCCGTCCTATCCATGTACCTATCTAATCGCTTCTTAATCACAGTCAAGAAGACTATTTCTAAGGGAACGATTAATACAACTGACACGTACTGACCATATTCCTCAGGGAAGAAGGTTGTATCCTGATCTCCTTCCCTTCACTATCCTCGGTGAAACTTCTTGTGTTGGCTTTTATCTTATGTTATTTTTCTTCTTCATCTCCTTCCTGAAGTTAGTCCTTTTATTCTTAAGTTCATAAGTGATCGGAGCAGAATTAGGCAATTCGGACCATCACGTCTACTCCACCATTCAATCATAGATGATCTATCTCTCCATCCTAACCCCATTCTGCTGCCTTCTCCCAATAACCCATCCATTTAGGAATGATGCTGCCAAGCTGGAAAGGATACACAGAGGATATGAGGATGTTGCCAGGACTAGAGGGTCTGAGCTATAGGCAGAGGTTGAGTAGGCCGGGACTCTATTCCTTGGAGTGCAGGAGGATGAGGGGTGATCTTATAGAGGCATATCAGATCATGAGAGGAATATGGGTAGATGCACGGAGTCTCTTGCCCAGAGTAGGTGAATGAGGACCAGAGGACATAGGTTTGTGAAGGGGAAACGATTTAATTGAAATCTGAGGGGTAACTTTTTCACACAAAGGGTGGTGGGTGTATGGAACAAGCTGCCAGAGGAGGTAGTTGAGGCAGGGACTATCCCAACATTTAAGAAGCAGTTAGACAGGTATATGGATGGGGCAGGTTTGGAGGGATATGGGCCATATGCTGGCAGGTGGGACTAATGTAGCAGGGACATGTTGGCCGGTGTGTGCAAGTTGGGCTGAAGGGCCTGTTTCCACACAGTATCACTCTATGACTCTATAACCCCTGATACTCTTACTGATCAAAAATCTACATCTCTGCCTTAAAAAGACCCACTGACTTGGCCTCCACAGCCTTAATAATAAATTCAATAAATTCCTCAGATTCGCCACCTTATTCTGAGGCTATGACCTCAGTTGATACATTTCTTACCACAGTGGAGCCACATTCTAGTTTAGAGATACAGCGCGGAAACAGGCCCTTCGGCCCACTGAGTCCACGCCGACCAGCGTTCCCCGCACACCAACACTGTCCTACACACACCAGGGACAATTTACATTTATACCAAGCCAATTAACCTGCAGACCTGTACGTGTTTGGAGTGTGGGAGGAAACCGAAGATCTGGGAGAAAACCCACGCAGGTCACGTGAAGAACGTTCAAACTCCGTACAGACAGCACCCGCAGTCAGAATCGAACCCGGTTCCCTGACGCTGTAAGGCAGTAACTCTACCGTTGTGCCACCGTGCCACCCTTAATCGCAGCTCAACAGTGTATGTATGACACAGGAATCAGTAGTGATGTACAGGTTGAATCACGCTGACATCAATTAGGGGCCAAAATCGCTTGCAAAATCCAGACTTCCACAGGGACACCTTGAATACAGTGTCTGGTTTCAATCAATAACCGGTATACCCCAAGGTGTTTCTTTCATAGAGGATATCGAAGTCACTTGGACCATTCAATAAATAGATGTGTCTGAGAGACCAAAGTGATTCACTGACCCAGACAGACTGTCTCAATGGCCCTGGCTTGGCGACATGCTGGCTTTATGCATGGGGTCTTACTAATTGTGGCTCTCTGCATGTTTCATGATGGTTTATCGCTACTTACTGTAATAGGAACCTCTAGTTTTATTGAGTTGGGTGATCCTGGGTCTTTTGTGACATGGCTGGACTGCCTTTGAGGATCCAGCTTCTTTGTGCCCTGGGTTTTTATTAAGTTTCTAATTTTGATTTATTAATTAACTATGGTTTATTAAGTTTCAGCTGTGAAATATTGAAGTTGAGTGGAAGATTGAATAAATTTGGATATTGGAATCGAGGGTTGACTGGGGTTTTTGAGTTTAGTTTTTAGTTTTAGTTTAGAGATACAGCGCGGAAACAGGCCCTTCGGCCCACCGAGTCCGCACCGACCAGTGATCCCCGCATACTAACACTATCCTACACACACTAGGGACAATTTACATTTATACCAAGCCAATTAACCTACAAACCTGTACGTCTTTGGAGTGTGGGAGGAATCAATAGATCTCTGAGAAAACCCATGCAGGTCACAGGAGAGGGGAGTGGGCTGGAGTTTACTAAGGAGCAAAGATCAGGAGTGGCAGCATTTTGAGGTTTGGCAGAAGTCCAATGGAAGTTAAAACTTATCACCGGCTGTGCCGTGTTTCCACAGCAAACCTCACTGGCAAATTACGGCAGACCGAAGATTGACGGTGAATTGAAAGTTTGTTCCACAGTTAACAGAACAAAACAGGACCGGTGAGTACGTCAAAGGCGGCCATGTTGTGTCGGTAAGATAAAGCCTGAGGTACTCTTGGTCGGGGAGATAAGGTCTTAAATAGAAACTGTAATGTATTCATACATATTCATGTACATGTTAATGAGTTGGTGTTCAATATAAGCAGGGAATGTTGGGTCATAAACCTCTCTCTCTCTTGATCCAGGCAACCAGGGTGTAAGTTGTTATTCATTCTGCCGTCCGGAATATAACAGAAGCATAGAAACATAGAAAATAGGGGTGATATTATAGAAATCGATATTATAGAATCAATAGAAATGAACCCCTCTTTAACTAGAGATAGACATGAAATGCTGGAGTAACTCAGCAGGTCAAGCAGCATCTGTGGAGGAAAAGAATGGGTGACGTTTTGGGTCGGGATTCTTCTTCAGAAGAGGGGTCCCGACCCAAAACGTCACCCATCCTATGTCTCCACAGATGCTGCCTGACACTGCTGAGTTAATCCAGCACTTTGTGTCTATCTTTGGTATAAACTGTCATTCCCTGTTTCAAATGTTACAAATGGCATGTTGGCCTTTATTACAAGAGGAATCGAATACAGGAGCAAAGAGGTCCTTCTGCAGTTGTACAGAGCCGTAGTGAGACCACACCTGGAGTATTGTGTGCAGTTTTGGTCCCCTAATTTGAGGAAGGACATTCTTGCTATTGAGGGAGTGCAGCGTAGTCTTACAAGGTTAATTCCCGGGATGGCGGGACTGTCATATGCAGAGAGAATGGAGCAGCTGGGCTTGTACACTCTGGAGTTTAGAAGGATGAGAGGTTATCTCAATGAAACATATAAGATTGTTAAGGGCCTGGACACGCTAGAGGCAGGAAACATATTCCCGATGTTGGGGGAGTCCAGAACCAGGGGCCACAGTTTAAGAATAAGGAGTAAGCCACTTAGAACGGAGACAAGGAAACACTTTTTCTCACAGAGAGTGGTGAGTCTGTGGAATTCTCTGCCTCAGAGGGCGGTGGAGGCAGGTTCTCTGGATGCTTTCAAGAGGGAGCTAGATAGGGCTCTTAAAATTCAATGTGATCATGGCTGATCAGTACCCCGTTCCTGCCATCTCCCCATATCCCCTGACTTCGCTATTTTTAAGAGCCCTATCTAGCTCTCTCTTGAAAACATCCAGAGAACCGGCCTCCACCGCCCTCTGAGGCAGAGAATTCCACAGACTCATCACTCTCTGTGAGAAAAAGTGTTTCCTCGTCTCCGTTCTAAATGGCTTACTCCTTGTTCTTAAACTGTGTGACCCCTGGTTCTGGACTCCCCCAACATCGGGAACATGTTTCCTGCCTCTAGCGTGTCCAAACCCTTAACAATCTTATATGTTTCAATAAGAACGCCTCTCATCCTTCTAAACTCCAGAGTGTACAAGATAGATGTTGGTGCTGAGGTTGTCTTTTTGACTAGTGTGAGTGTGAAGCAGTGCGACCAGGAGGAGCTGTGTTGGAGCTTTGCCGTTTGTGTTGCAGGTACCTGTTTCTCTTCGATAAGGCTGTGATCGTCTGCAAGCGGAAAGGCTACAACTACGAGCTGAAGGAGACGATTGATCTTCAAACCCACAAAATGACCGACGACCCAATGAACAACAAGGACCTGAGAAAGGTAACTGTGCCCGCGGGCTCGGGAAATCGCCAACACAGCAGACATGTTTCATTAGGTGTCGTCGTGGGAGATGGAAGTGCTGACAACCCGGTCTGGGGTGTAATAGCTCACGTCAATGAGTGGAGGTGTGCAGTGCGTGTTTGTGCACGAGTGAGACTGAGGTTGCCAGCCTCCTGTGAGTGTATCCCGCGCTCTGCCACACTGTCCCCAGAGTGGCCGAACACCTTCTGAACTGGAATTTAAACTGGCACCAACTTTGGGATAATCGAAGCATGATTCAACGTCCCCGTTCCCAGCCCTCCCACTGAGCTGTTACAGGACTAGAGAAGGAGTCCAGTGTTACAGGACTAGTTTTGTTTGCTTTCGTTTGGAGAAACAGCGCGGAAACAGGCCCTTTGGCCCACCCAGTCCGCGCTGACCAACGATCACGCTGTACATTAGCACCATGCAACACACCAGGGACAATTGACAATTTTTACCGAGGCCAATTCACCCACAAACCTGTACGTCTTTGGAGTGCGGGAGGAAACCGGAGCTCCCAGAGAAAGCCCATGCGGTCACGGGGAGAACGTACAAACTCCGTTGTCTGGTTTGAAGCCAGGTCTCTGGCGCTGTTAGGCACGAACTCTGCCTCTGCACCACCGTTCCTAGTTCAGGTCTTTCTGCCTCCACCTCATAGCCTCCCATGACAGCCTGGACAATCCCTTCTCACCAACCTCAACATCTCCTGAATTCCGCTGCACTCCCGCAGTCCCGTGCTCCTTTATATTTTAATTCCCCAATGTACTCAGTTCCCCCCTTTCAGTCTCCGCTGCCCTTCCCCACCTCCCCTTCATGGATCTTTCCACATGACAAACCACAGTGAGATTCTTAGCTCGGATACCCAAGGCATACAAATGGCAGTCATCTACGTGCTAAACCCAGCACCATGCTTTACCCCATTGTAGCAAAGTTACAAAGTACGCTGGCTGCTCCTCCTTTATCCTCCCCCCTCTCCCCACGGTGACCCCCACCCCACCCCACGCTGGGTCCTCCGTTGTTCTTCCCCTCCCCCGCTCACGGCGATCCCCCCACCACCGACCACGGGTCGACAGGCGTCTGTAGTCTGCATGTGCCTGCTCAAGGAGATCTGAGCTGATGGACCTTCCTTCACTGCTTTACCCCATTGAGCGCCAGATGGGACCCATCCCTTGGGAACGCCTAGTTTTTATTCAGTGTCTCGGGCAATGTTATGTGAAGGAGTAAATAAGGGGAATCTTGAGCAGTCTCGTTTATCTTTCACGTTTGCTAAACCCAGCACCATGCTGACCGATTTTTTTTGCTGTGTTCTTTTATGCTTCCTAGTCCCATGGGAAAATGGTGAGTAGTTGTAAGTAATCTGCGGGGAAACTTGTGGGCTGCATGTTTTCTCCACATTATATGTTGTGTTCCGATTGATCGGCGGCTGAGTTGGTCTCCCTGGGTTTTGCTGCTGGTTTACCTGCCTCACACTCTGATACAGTAGTTTCGTTCAGGGGTACAGCGCGGAAACAGGCCCCTTTCAGCCCACCGAGTCCGCACCGACCAGCGATCCCCGCACGTTAACACCGACCCACACACACAAGGGACAATTTACACTTATACCAGGTATACATACCCAAACCAATTAACTTAAAAAGCTGTACATCTTTGAAGATTGTGAGGAAACCCATGATAGAAACATAGAAAATAGGTGCACGAGTAGGCCATTCGGCCCTTCGAGCCTGCACCGCCATTCAATATGATCATGGCCGATCATCCAACTCAGTATCCCGTACCTGCCTTCTCTCCATACCCCCTGATCCCTTTAGCCACAAGGGCCACATCTAACTCCCTCGTAAATATAGCCAATGAACTGGCCTCAACTACCTTCTGTGGCAGAGAATTCCACAGATTCACCACTCTCGGTGTAAATGATCTTGGGAAAGACCCACGCGGTCAAGGTACAAACTCTGTGCAGACAGCACCCGTGGTCGGGATCGAACCGCCGCTGTAAGGCAGCAACTCTACCGCCGCGCCACCGTGCCGCAGTTAATACAAGAAAACATTTGATAAACTGCGTGGCTTATCAGCTGAAGGAACTCGAGAACAATGCGTTTTAATTCCTGTTACAAAATATGTCACACAGTGATAGTTCATGCCGTTACCTGATATTGAGGATCTACCTGCTAATAATCTATGTTGAGAGTTGCCGGCCGAATGTTTGCTGGAGATAGTTTGTCCTGATGGCTGTGTGGAAATGTTTATCTAACAATTGTTTGTGCTGAAGATTACTGGACAAATGTTTATCCAGCCTTCTCTACCTTTTGCTGGCTATTTGTTGGTGCAGCGGTAGAGTTGCTGCCTTACAGCGCCAGGGACCCAGGTTCAATCCTGACTACGGGCGCTGTTTGTATGGAGTTTGTACGCTCTCCCCGTGACCTGCGTGGGTTTTCCCCGGGAGCTCCGGTTTCCTCTCACACTTCAAAGACGTGCAGCTTTGTAGGTTACTTGGCCTGGTATAAATGTAAATTGTCCCTAGCGTGTGTAGGATGGTGTTAGTGTGCAGGGATCGCTGGTCGGTGCGGACTCGGTGGGCCGAAGGGCCTGTTTCCGCATTGTATCTCTACACTAAACGCTGCTTAGTCTGAAGAAGGGTCTCGACCCGAAACGTCACCCCTTCCTTCTCCCCAGAGATCAGTCCGAGGAAGGGTCTCGACCTGAAATGTCACCCCTCCCTTCTCTCCAGAGAGGCTGCCTGTCCCGCTGAGTTACACTTGCATTTTGTGTCCACAAACTTAAATAGACGTGGACCGGTCATTAGGCAAATGTTTACCCCCTGATAGTTTTTACTGTCAGATGAATGTTTAGTGTTAACAGTTTGCGTTCCACCCGTTTGTGACCCTTGTCTGGGTTTTGGTCTTTCACAGCTGAAGTGAATTACTGCTTCCAGCTCTCCCAGCTGTTCAGGCAGGGGGAGAATTTGACTCATTGGAGCATCCGGGAGAATCTGGAGCTCACAAATCTGCTGTTTCTGGTTAACTGCGGCTGGTCCCATTATTAGGCAACTAATAATGTCCTAATGTCGAGTGTGAAATGGAAGCAGTGATTTCAACAAAATGGCAGAGTGTTGTATAACAGGGGAAATACGACTTGTGTGAAAGGCAGGCTTGCGAGCTGGGAACTCTTATTAAAATGTGGCAACATATGGGGCCTGATTCCCAGCTAGAAATGTACTCTCCCACCAAGTCCAACAGCACCTCCTGACCTATCAACAAATCAATCCAAAATCCAACAGCCCAAACCAACAAAGAACAAATGTTTGGTAGACAAAAATGCTGGCGAAACTCAGTGGGTGAGGCAGCATCTATGGAGCGAAGGAAATAGGCAACGTTTCGTCCCGAAACGTTGCCTATTTCCTTCGCTCCATAGATGCTGCCTCACCCGCTGAGTTTCTCCAGCATTTTTGTCTACCTTCGATTTTCCAGCATCTGCAGTTCCTTCTTTTTTTTTTTTAAATCAAAATCTTTTTTTTTAGTTTTCAGGACATAACAAAGTGCAAAGTTGTCTATTTGTTACAGACAGAGTGTACGAAAAGAATAAATAAAAAACAACTTATGCTAACATATAACAAGACAACAACAATAAAAGAAAAATGAGATACCAAAAATAACCCCTCCCCAGTCACTGCCAGTGAGCATATGCAAATATCAGCCTGTCACAACAATAATCCACGATAAGTGAATGGGTAGACTGTTAAGCTGTTAAGCTGTGCCTGATGATCAAGCATTTATAAAGTCTGGAATGCATTTAAAAAAGGTCCCCACTCTTTCTGAAATCTTCCATTTGAATGTTGAAGTGAGTACCTGTATTTCTCGAGCTTTAGGCAGGATATAATATCTGTCAGCCATTGAGTATGAGTGGGCGGGGTAGGTTCCATCCACCTGAGCAGGATTGTTCGCCGAGCCAGAAGAGTTCCTTCTTAAACAAAGAACAAATGTTTACCTGGTAACCAGCAGTCTAATATAGGTTAAACCATCACCATAAGATCACACTGGGGCAGCATTAGGCCATTTAGCCCATCGAGTTCGCTCCGCCATTCGATCACGGCTGATCTACCTTTCCCTCTCAACCCCATTCTCCTGCCTTCTCCCCATAACCTTTGATGCCCCCCGACTATTAGGGCAATCTGGCAGAGTGAACAATACTCCTCTTGGGGGCTGGGGCCAAGGAGTGGGAGCAGAGGCAGCGGTGAAGAAGGGCTGAGGTGCAAGGTCACGGTGGACCTATATTATAGTCATCGAGCGATACAGCGTGGAAACAGGCCCTACTTGTCCACGCCGACCAACATGCCCCATCTACACTAGTGCCACCTGTCTGCTTTTGACCCGAATCCCTCTAAACCTGTCCTATCCATGTACCTGTCCAATTGTTACTCAAACATTGCAGTAGCACTTGCCTCAACTACCTCCTCTGGCAGCTGGTATTATACATTCACCAGCCCATGTAAAAAAAACTACCCCTCAGGTTCTTACCAAATCATTCCTCCCTCACCCCAAACCAACGTCCCCTGATTCTCCCCCCCCCCCCCCCCCCAAACTCTGGGCAAAAGACTCTGTACATTTACCTAATCTATATCTTCGATATAAACCGGCATCTGCAGTTCCTTCCTACAGACTTTGATTTTCTGTTTTTCAGTGGTCCTACGCATTTTACTTAATTCATCTTCAGGGCAAACAGGGCTTCCAGCTGTTCTGTAAAACAGAGGATATGAAGAGGAAATGGATGGAACAGTTTGAAATGGCACTGTAAGTTTCTGACCTGCCTCTTGGCTGAAGCAGTAAACTGCATGAGATTATGAAATATAGTGGGCTGCTTTTCAAAACTCACTGCACTCATTATTTTGAACTGCTAGGTAACTTATGAAACCATTCTGGAGTGCATTTTGTATATGCTTCTTAATGTTGTTAGAAATGAAAACCACCACTCCTCTCCCAATGTGCTGGATGTATTTCATGAGAGCGTTAGATTTAGCTCTTCGGGCTAAAGGAATCACGGGATGTGGGGAAAATAGGTGCAGGAGTAGGACATTCGGCCCTTCGAGCCAGCACCACCATTCAATATGATCATGGCTGATCATCCAAAATCAGTACCCCGTTCCTGCTTTTTCCCCATATCCCTTGATTCCATTAGCCCAAAGAGCTAAATCTAACTCTCACTTGAAAACATCCAGTGAATTGTCCTCCACTGCCTCCTGTGGCAGAGAATTCCACAGATTCACAACTCTCTGGGTGAAAACGTTTTTCCTCGTCTTAGTCTTAATTGGCCTACCCCTTAAGGCCCTGTCCCACTGTACGAGCTAATTCAAGAGCTCTCTCGAGTTTAAAAAAAAATCAAACTCGTGGTAAGCACGTAGAATGTTCGTAGCAGGTACGTCGGAGCTCGGGACGTCTCTTAGCGGCTCGTAACGCTAACGGCAGGTACTCGGGAAAAGCGGTAAGCTCGTGAAGACTCGTGAAGATTTTTCAACACGTTGAAAAATGTCCACGAGAGCCCCGAGTACCGACGAGTGGCTATTACCGTAATTCTCCGAGTTCGAATCAGGGGAAACTCGGGAGAACTCTTGAATTAGCTCGTACAGTGGGACAGCCCCTTTATTCTTAAACTGTGGACTACTGGCTTTAAAATGAACAGAGTTCAGGAAATTTAAAGAGTCGAGGGGAGGAGACTAACATTTTAAGGTGTTCGAAATGGAAAGCATGTTGTTTAACAATAGGGCGCACTTAGCAACAGAAATGGATCGGGCTTGTTGTGGCTTTCTGCCTCAGAAGGCCCTGCTAATGTCCGAGTCTGGCAATTAGGCTCCAGATTGTATATTGCAGTAAAAATTATGAAACTAGCTTATTTTTTCTCTATTTGCCCAATTGTTTAATCTAGTGGGTCCTTCAGATTTTTACTTTTCTGATTATTTTCAGGATTTATGTTATAATTTCAATTTGGGGAATTGTTCCCTCTTCACTCAGCTGGTCGTGTTTATCACTAACTGATAACACTGCAAACTGGTGTGAATGGTAAACATGATTCAAGATACCCTTCACGTTAGTTCTATGTTATCCCACTTTTGCATCCAGTGGCCATAGCCTCAGAATAAAAGGACGTTCCTTTAGAAAGGAGATGAGGAGGAATTTCTTTAGCCAGAGGGAGGTGAATCGGTGGAATGCATTGCTACAGAAGGCAGTAGAGGCCAAGTCAATGAAAAATTTTAAGGTGGAGATTGATAGGTTATTGATTAGTGAGGGGGTCAAGGGTTATGGGGAGAATGGGGTTAGGAGGGAGAGATTGATCAGCCATGAATGAATGTTGGAAATTACATGATGGGCCGAATGGCCTAATTCTGCTCCTATCACTCTGGAACTCTCTGCCACAGAAAGTAGTTGAGGCCAGTTCATTGGCTATATTTAAGAGGGAGTTAGATGTGGCCCTTGTGGCTAAAGGGATCAGGGGGTATGGAGAGAAGGCAGGTACAGGATACTGCGTTGGATGATCAGCCATGATCATATCGAATGGCGGTGCAGGCTCGAAGGGCCGAATGGCCTACTCCTGCACCTATTTTCTATGTTTCTATGTTTCTATCACTTATGTTTATTTTCTCACTTGAATAATTTCCTTTCCAGATCAAATATCAAACCGGAGAAAGCAACAGCAAATTATCACAATTTCCAAATGATGACGTTCGACAAGTTCACAAACTGTAAATCCTGCAGAATGTTGCTGAGGTAAACACTGTAAGGTGTGGGTGCAGCAGAATCTATGGAGCGAAGGAGATAGGCAACGTTTCGGGGCGAAACCCAAAGGGTTTCGGCCCGAAACGTTGCCTATCTCCTTCGCTCCATAGATGCTGCTGCACCCGCTGAGTTTCTTCAGCATTTTTGTCTACTTTCAATTGTTCCAGCATCTGCAGTTCCTTCTTAAACACTGTAAGGTGAGGCCCAGGTTGGGAGGAGGGGCTGGGATACAAATTGGCTCAGAGGGATGGCCCCAGGGAACACCGCACTTTGTATCATTAACGAAGGATTTCCATTTACACCTCGGCAAGGCCAGCGGCATAATCAAGGACGAGTCGCACCCCGGCACGCTCCCTCCTCTCGCCTCTCCCATCAGGGCAAAAGGTATAGAAGTGTCAAAACGCACACCTCCAGATTCAGGGACAGTTTATTCCCAGCTGTCAAGGGCCAGTCCCACTTTTGCGACCTAATACACGACCTTTTTTCACTCGTGGACATTTTTCATCAGGCTTTTTCTCGGACCCCCCTTCTTTTACACAAATTCTTCCTTCAAACTCCTAAAGGAAGCCTTCGTTCTAACCCAAGGCTGTCACCATTCTGAAGCCAATCATTTCAAGTTGTCACTCATCCAAGTGCTGGATAAACAAAACGCAACTTCGTTCCTTTATCGGGCTATTGTGTCAAGTCAAGTCAAGTTTATTCATCACATACACATACGAGATGTGCAGTCTCGGTTTAAAATAAATATCTTCTGTTTAAAATAAAGGCAGATTGAGTGTGGTGCGGACCAGTTGGATCGGGCGGGTGCAAGTCAAGTTCTCTTTTCAATACAGCTGATACATCCTCAGGCTATTTCTAGTTGTATTTGAACCATTTGCTAATCTTGTTGCATTATTTTTTTCTCCCTTCCTTGCAGGGGGATTTTTTACCAAGGGTACACTTGTTCCAAATGTGGGACTGGAGCTCACAAAGAATGCCTGGAGACAGCAGCACAATGCAAGTTAAGTACGTAATCCATTGACAGACACTTGTTCTCAGGTCCCTGCTGTCATCAGCCATTGCTGGGGAAACACTTTTTCTGGGATGTACATCGCATCCCATTCCCATATTTATCCATCGATCAGCATCACTAATCAGATTCTCTGGTCATTTTGACATTACCATTTATCGGAGTTTGCTTTGATCAAAAGTGCCTGTCATGCTTTTGTCAGAGGGTGGTGAATCTGTGGAATTCATTGCCCCAGACGGCTGTGGAGGCCAAGTCAATGGATATATTTAAGGCAGATATAGATAGATTCTTAAATAATATGGGTGTCAGGGGTTATGGGGAGAAGGCAGGAAAATGGGGTTTGGAGGGAGAGATAGATCAGCCATGATTGAATGGCGTACACTTGAATGGCCTAATTCTGCTCCGATCAATTATGCTCCTTACCACAAATGGCCTGCGGGACTTACCATTGCCCGCCGTGGGCTTTAACATCAGGAGAAGAATAAAGAATAGGGGAGAGACAAGACTTTGCTTTCCATCACCATTGAGGAAAGACATTCTTGCCATAGAGGGAGTACAGAGAAGGTTCACCAGACTGATTCCTGGGATGGCAGGACTTTCATATGAAGAAAGACTGGATAGACTCGGCTTGTACTCGCTGGAATTCAGAAGATTGAGGGGGGATCTTATAGAAACTTACAAAATTCTTAAGGGGTTGGACAGGCTAGATGCAGGAAGATTATTCCCGATGTTGGGGAAGTCCAGAACTAGGGGTCACAGTTTAAGGATAAGAGGGAAGTCTTTTAGGACCGAGATGAGAAAATCATTTTTTACACAGAGAGTGGTGAATCTGTGTAATTCTCTGCCACAGAAGGTAGTTGAGGCCAGTTCATTGGCTATATTTAAGAGGGAGTTAGATGTGGCCCTTGTGGCTAAAGGGATCAGGGGGTATGGAGAAAAGGCAGGGATGGGATACTGAGTTGGATGATCAGCCATGATCATATCGAATGGCGGTGCAGGCTCGAAGGGCCGAATGGCCTACTCCTGCACCTATTTTCTATGTTTCTATGTTTCTATCACAGTGAGGAGGTGTGTTAATTGTGTTAATTGTGTGTCGGTTTTTTCTTGTTCGTATGACTGCAGAAACCAAATTTTGTTTGAACTTAGGTTCAAATGACAATAAACGACATTCTGATTCTGATTCTGGTTAAGAGCTTTTTTTTATCACAATGACCGTAAATTATGATTATTTTTTGCATATAGCGTATAAGGTGTAACAGGGCCAGGTGCTGTCTTGCATGGAGGAGAATTTCAAAGCATTGTCCGACATAATCAGGCTCTCTTTCACACCTGTCTCCCCAACATACCTTCACCTGGGTTGGAGGGGAGTAGTGGGGGAGGCCAGCTGGTGGGAGTGCGTGGAGGGTGGACATGGGTTGTGGGGGTGGGTGAAGGCATGGGGTCATGAAAGCAAGTACCAGACAAGGAACCATCTACCTCTGTGATGGATTTGCATCGCAAAATTTTATATCTTTCTTTCTATCTCTTACAGACACACCGGTCGATGATCTGGTAAGTTATAAAGAAATGGGAAGATGTCGATTGTATTTTTTGCCAGATCTCTCCCCACCAACTTGCGTACATTTCCCAGAGTAAAGCTCATGCCACCTTGCCATTGGGCATCAGTAGACGTTAGTCTTTGGAGAGACAGCGTGAAGACAGGCCCTTCGGCCCACTGAATCCGCGCGGACCAACGATCCCCGTACACTAGCACCATCCTACACACTAGAGTCATAGAGCGATACAGTGTGGAAACAGGCCCTTTGCTCCAACTCGCCCACACCGGCCAACAATGACCCAGTCCCACTTGCCTGCGTTTGGTCCATAAACCTCCAAACCTGTCCTATCCATGTACCTGTCCAACTGTTTCCTAAACGATGGGACAGTCCCAGCCTCAACTACCTCCTCTGGCAGCTCGTTCCATACACCCACCACCATACACCACCCTCTGTGTGAAAAAGTTACCCCTCGGATTCCTATTAAATTAAGCGACAATAGGGCGGCACGGTGGCAGAGCGGTAGAGCGGATGCTGTCAGCGTGGAGTTTGCACGTTTTCCCTGTGACTGCCGGGTGCATCGGTTTCCTCCCACATTTCAAAGATGTGCAGGTTAGCAGGTGAATTGGTTTCTGTAAATTGCCCCCAATGTGTAGGATGTGAAAGTGGGATTATATGGAACGAGTGTGAACGGGTGATCGCTGGTCGGCGCGGACTCGGTGGGCCGAGAGGCCGGTTTCCACGCTGCATCTCTAAACTCAACTAAATTTATGCAACGCAGGATTAACAAATAATCCTTTTATTTTTCCTTACAGGATGCTGGGCAGCAGCAGACAACAGGTAAATGCACACAACATGTTGTTGAGGCAGTGTCAATGCAAATTATTCATATTAAAATCTTCCACACTTCACTGTTTGCCAAAGCAATTAGTCCACATGAGATGACAGGTGGACATTGTTGCAGTCAGTGCTCACACTGCAAGCTGAGTTATGCTGGTTTAATAACGCTGAGAGATAAATGTTAGCTAAGAAAAGTGAAGGAACTTTATAAACTTCTATCAGCTTCCACTTTCCGGACAAAACTATCCAAGCTTGTCCAACCTCTCCTTATAGTTAATCCCTTCTAATCTACGCAGCATTCAGGGGAACAACTGTTGCCCCTCATCCGTCCTGCACAGGGGGCAAGTGAAAGTCACCCAACCAGGGGTACAGGAACGGAACATCTTTGAGACAACAATCTAACCCCTTAACTACATTTAGTGCCCTCTGTGTTACATTTTTGTGTCTGGGAAGAGTGGACTAGCGCAGATTGTGGTTACTTATTGACCGCCTATTGCCCCCACTCATTTTCAGTTCTTCCGCTGGGTTTTGGGAACGTGGATGGAAATGGATCTCCTGTGAGTTTTTTTCTTTCAGGTCCTAGAATGTTGGCGGTCCGTTGCTACCAGGGCATCCCCCTTCCGCCCATCGGAAAACAAGTCCTCAGTTTCCAGAGCGGAGAGGTGATTGAGCTGGTCAAGGGCGACCCTGATTCAACATGGTGGGAGGTGAGGCTTGCTTGAGGGCACCTGCACCAAATAGGCTTGATGGAGCTCACCATGCTGGTTCATGCAGAACTATCTATGACTGAGGCGAGCAAGTAGGGTAACACGTGCGTGGCGGAACTGCAGATGTTGGTTTAAACCGAAGATAGACACAAAAATCTGGAGTAACTCAGCGAGTCAAGCAGTATCTCTGGCGAGAAGGAATAGGTGACGTTTCGGGTTGAGATCCTTCTTTTAGTTTGTTAGTTTAGTTTAGTTTAGTTTAGAGATACAGCGCGGAAACAGGCCCTTTCGGCCCACCGGGTCCGCGCCGACCAGCGATCCCCGCACATTAACACTATCCCATACCCCCTAGGGACAAAATTTACATTTACCAAACCAATTAACCTACATAACTGTTTGTCTTTGGAGTGTGGGAGGAAACCGGTGATCTCGAAGAAAGCCCACGCAGGTCACGGGGAGAACATAGAAACATAGAAAATAGGTGCAGGAGGAGGCCATTCGCCCCTTCGAGCCAGCACCGCCATTCATTGTGATCATGGCTGATCGTACGTACAAACTCCGTACAGATAGGACCCATAGTCTCATATTTCACTCGGGCAGCTTCCAACCCAGCGGTATGAATATTAATTTCTCTAACTTCAAGTAACTCTTGCTTTCCCTCTCTCTCTCCGTCTCCCCCTCACTCTAGTTCTCCGACTAGTTTCGCTGTCCCCCTGACTAATTTTACTGGTTGTATAACTCGTTGTCAACTTCCCCTCAGCCAACAATGAACCATTCTACATTTCCTTGATCAACGTCCCCTTTGATCTGTCATTTTCACACCTTGCCCTTCCAGATCTCTGGTCTCTATCTTTGCCCTATTACTGGAGCTGGGAAGGATTGGAAGGTCAATGGAAGTCCAGCTGAGGGATGGGAGGGGAAATGGCCTTAGTTTGTGTAAAAGCCCTGTCCCACGGTACGGGTTCATTCCAAGTGCTCTCCCGAGTTTAAAAAAAATCGAACTCGTGGTAAGCATGGAGAATGAACGTAGCGGGTACGTCGGAGCTCGGGGACGTCTCTTACCAGCTCGTAACGCTAACGGCAGGTACTCGGGAAGACTCGCTAACAGCAGGTAAGCACGGGAAGGCTCGTGAAGATTTTTCAACATGATGAAAAGTGTCCACGAGAGCCCCGAGTACCGACGAGTGGCCATTACCGTAAATCTCCGAGTTCGAATCAAGGCAAACTCGGGAGAGCTCTTGGAATGAACTCGTGCCGTGGGACAGGGCTTTAAGGGTGCAGTGGAGGTCCTTTGTGAAGTATGTGCATGTGAATAGTACCTCCGCTGTTATGCACCTTACATTATGCGTGCACTGATGGAACTCATTGCCACAGACCGCTGTGGAGACCGAGTCAATGGATATTTTTAAGGCAGAGATTAATAAATTCTTGATCAGTACGGGTATCGGGGGTTATGGGGAGAAGGCAGGAGAATTAGGGTTGAGAGGGAAAGATAGATCAACCAGGATTGAGAGTCGGAGTAGACTTGATAGAAACATAGAAATTAGTTGCAGGGTAGGCCATTCGGCCCTTCGAGCCTGCACCGCCATTCAATATGATCATGGCTGATCATCCAACTCAGTATCGCGTACCTGCCTTCTCTCCATACCCCCTGATCCCTTTAGCCACGAGGGCCACATCTAACTCCCTCCTAAATATAGCCAATGAACTGGCCTAATTCTGCTCCTGTAACTTGTGAACTTACAACCTAGAATATAACTAAGGTAGACAAAATGCTGGAGAAACTCAGCGGGTGCAGCAGCATCTATGGAGCGAAGGAAATAGGCAACGTTTCGGGCCGAAACCCTTCTTCAGACTGATGGGGGGGTGGGGGGAGGCGGGGAGACTAAAAAAAAAGGCCTTGAATATAACAATCTGTGTCTATTGCAGGGACGAGTCATTCAAACCAAGCGGTCTGGTTGTTTTCCAAGCTCAGCTGTGAAACCTTGTCCAGTCGACTGCCGAGTAAGTATGAGAGCAGCACCTGATATGTGGAACGTGCCTGCCTGCCTGCTTGGCTGGATCAGTCACGCTACCAAGCCAGTGGAATCCGCCCTGGGAAATTGCCCCTCTCACCCATGTGGAACAGCTGCATGTGGTGGCACAAAATACACTTGTTGCATCAAGAGCCAACAATCAAAGGTGTTTCATTGTCATGTGGCTCAGGTAGAACTGTGACCTTCATACTTGCAGCAGTACTACAGAATATGTAAAGATTGTGCACTGTAAACAATACAATAAATAAGGAAGAAAAAAATATGTATAATATGTGTGTGTATATATGTGTATTTTGAATTGAATTGTATTGTATTGAATTGAATTTCTTTATTTCAGAGAGTGGTGAGTCTGTGGAATTCTCTGCCTCAGAGGGCGGTGGAGGCGGGTTCTCTGGATGCTTTCAAGAGAGAGCTAGATAGGGCTCTTAAAGATAGCGGAGTCAGGGGATATGGGGAGAGGGCAGGAACGGGGTACTGATTGGGGATGATCAGCCATGATCCCATTGAATGGCGGTGCTGGATCGAAGGGCCGAATGGCCTACTCCTGCACCGATTGTCTATTGTCTATTTGGCATTTAAAAACAAGTTTGAATTAAATGTTGTTATCGATATGTATCAATATATATGTGTGTATGTGTGTATCTATCTCTATATATATATATATATATGTACACACACACATATACGTACACACACACATACACAAACACATACACAAATAAACAAACAAGCAATTATTGTGCAAAATGACAAAACCAATGTCTACCTGCAGGTCGTAGTGTTTAATAACCTGATGGCTGTCGGGAAGAAGCTGTTCCTGAACCTGGACGTTACAGTTTTCAGGCTCCTGTACCTTCTTCCCGATGGCAGGGGTGAAATGAGCATGTGGCCAGGGTGGTGTGGGTCTCTGATTATACTAAACCGTAAGGTTAAATAGGGAATAGCCGTAGTCCTTAAGTTATAAAAGGATGCACATTATCTGAGTGGATTGTGACAAAGTGTAATTCAGTACAGAAAGCAGCAAGATTTAAGATGAGATTGGGAAACTCTAGCTGGTGGTCAGCATCACATTGGGACGACTGCTACTGCTTGACATTGCTGAGAGGATCGTTCTTGCTCTGTGGAACTCTCGTGTCTCAATGGAAAGATTGATCTCCTCTGTGGGATTATATATTGCATTGGATCATTGACCATTTAGTCAGCGGGTGGTGAATCTGTGGGATTCATTGCCACAGAAGGCTGTGGAGACCAAGTCAATGGATATTTTTTTTAGGCAGAGATAGATAGGTTCTTGATTAGTACGGGTGTCAGGGGTTATGGGGAGAAGGCAGGAGAATGTGGTTAGGAGGGAGAGATAGATCAGCCATGATCGAATGGCGAGACATGATGGGCCGAATGGCCTAATTCTGTTCCTATCATTATGACTTTATGACGACAATAGACAATAGGTGCAGGAGTAGGCCATTCGGTCCATCGAGCCAGCACCGCCATTCAATGTGATCATGGCTGATCATCCCTAATCAGTACCCCGTTCCTGCCTTCTCCCCATATCCCCTGACTCCGCTATTTTTAAGAGCCCTATCTAGCTCTCTCTTGAAAGCATCCAGAGAACCTGCCTCCACCACCCTCTCTGAGGCAGAGAATTCCACAGACTCACCACTCTCTGTGAGAAAAAGTGAAATGGGGTGATCCATGTGACTTCCACGAGCTGGAATTACGTTCTGATGTTTAGTTGGTGCTCACTTGGAGAAGGAACCATGACCCAATATTGCACCATGACACCAAAGTCAAGGATATCTTGTACTGACAATGTGATGAGTTTTGGTGATAGACTCCCGAACTCTGAGCTGCTGTGTAGCGTGAAAAGTTTGCTCATTCGATTAAATGTACGATCCTGTACTGAACCTGAATTCCACCAGCTTGACTGTGTGGTCATTAAATAATCTAATCTAATCTAATCTAATGTTAAAAAATGATTCTTATTCTTCCTTTCAGCCTGTTATTAAACCCGCTTCAAAAGAGCTTGACCACAGCACGTACCCTTGGTAAGTCACAGCTGAGGAGGGGTTGGACATGGCATGGGTTAGATCTAGAAGACTGGATGCAGAGTATAGTTCCTCACTCCACTGTCCACTGTCCAGTTGCAGAAGAGATATAGCATGGAGCTGGATACCATTTTAACCTCCCCAATGTCCCTTATTGTCCTCACCCGCTGAGTTACTCCAGCATTTTGTGTCCCAATGTCCCTGTCAGATTCATGCATAGTAACCGGTAGTGATGCCTAGGTAGATTTAACCTTGCAACCATGGTAAGGCACAGTGGTCTAGCAGTAGGGTTGCTGCCTTGCAGCGCCAGGGTCCCGGGTTCGATCCTGAGTACGGGTGCTGCCTGTATCAAGTTTGTACGTTCTCCCCGTGGCTTTTCTCCAGGATCTCCGGTTTCCCTCCACACTCGAAAGACATACAAGTTCGTTGGTTAATTGGCCTGGTATATTGGTAAATTGTCCCTAGTGTGTGTTGGATAGTGTTAGTGTGCGGGTATCGCTGGTCGGCGCGGACTCAGTGGGCCGGAGGGCCTGTCTCCGAGCTGTATCACTAAACTAAACTAAACTAAACCAGCTGCAGTCTCCAGATCTCCTTCTTTCCTTCCAGGTTTGCAGGGAACCTTGAGCGAGGACAAGCTGACAACCTCCTAAAGTCACACATCAGTGGGACATATCTTATTCGAGAGCGGACAGCAGAGGCGGAAAGATTTGCAATTAGTATCAGGTCGGTGACAAACATTTGTTTTCTTCTTGTTTTGCAAATGTATGAGAACCTGTGAAGGGCCTGTCCAACTTTCACGACCTCTGCCGAGTTTGCCCTTGACTTATACTCGCAGCGTGGTCATCACGAGGTCGTAGGAGGCCGTAGGTAGGTCGTGATGCTAGTCGTAGGTACTCGTGGCATCAAGTAGGTCGGGGCGTTTTTTCTAGCCTGATGAAAAATGTCCACGAGTAAAAACGGTTGTGAATTAGGTCGTGAAAGTGGGACAGGGCCCTTGACTCGTCCAGTTTTGGGTGGTGTCTGATCTTGGTTGGTGTCTGGTCTTGGGTGTTGTCTGGTCTTGGCTGGTGTCCTGTCTTGGATGGTGTCCAGTCTTGGCTGGTGTCTGGTCTTGGGTGGTGTCTGGCGTTGGCTTGTGTCTGATCTTGGGAGCCCAGCATCTTTCTAACCCCATGGTATACCCAATCTGTTGCAATTTTTTTCTTATGATGTTCTGTTGCTTTGATGGCTTTTAGTCAGACCCGACAATAACCGCTTCTTCCTCTAGGTTCAACGATGAGGTGAAACACATTAAAGTTGTAGAGAAGGACAATTGGATCCACATCACTGAGGCCAAAAAGTTTGAGAGTCTCCTGGTAGGTTCCCTATTTGCCTTCTTTCCTGTATTTCATAGATCATTCTGTGCTTCCCAGAGCAGAGCATGTTGCTGGACACTCCTAACATTGAGGCATCTTACCTCAGCCTCGTCACACGAGTTTCACGGGATCAAATATGGCTGAGCTTCATCTTATAGGTTTCCTGCTGTTGCCATTGCTTAAGGGTTTGGAATCTTCCTCTGCAATTCACATCTGTGCAGGGCAATGAATATCATACTTTATGTTTAAGAAGGAACTGCAGATGCTGGAAAATCGAAGGTGCACAAAAATGCTGGAGAAACTCAGCGGGTGCAGCAGCATCTATGGAGCGAAGGAAATAGGCAACGTTTCGGGCCGAATAGGAACCATTTCAGGAAATAGGCAACGTTTCGGGCCGAAACCCTTCCGGGTTTCGGCCCGAAATGTTGCCTATTTCCTTTGCTCCATAGATGCTGCTGCACCCGCTGAGTTTCTCCAGCATTTTTGTGTGCCTTCAATGTCATACTTTAGTTTAGTTTAGAGATACAGTGTGGAAACAGGCCCTTCGGCCCACAGAGTCGGCACTGTCCAGTGATCACCCAGTTCTGTCCGACACCCTAAGGACAATTTGCAGACACCAATTAACCTACAAACCACATCTTTAGAAAGTGCAAGGAAACGTGAGCACCCGGAGACAACCCAGGCGACCACAGGGGGAACATGCAAACTTGGTACATTCAGCACCCGTAGTCAGGATCAAACCCGGGTCTCTGGCGCTGTCAGATAGGAGCTCTACCACTGCGCCACAATGCCGCCCTGATGTCCAGAAACAGTGAGCTGGGGTTTCTATTATTGGGATAGGGTTCCAAGATTCACGTGCAGTTTTAGTAGTTCCCGGGTCGTTTAGAGGACCCATTGTATGAATCAGAGTAGGGTTCTCCAATTCCATTGGCATTGGAGGCATCTCAAATCAATAACGTGTTACATTTCACTTCTATAAGAGTGGTATATTTCACTTCTTGAGACTGATTTTTGGTAAGCCAATGTATTTCACGATATGAAGAAAACATGCAGTGTCACAGGTCGGCATGGTTCCATTGGAACTCGCCGCAGATACCGAACAACCTACTTCTGTGCCTATCGGCACGGTGGCGCAGAGGTAGATTTGCTGCCTTACAGCGCCAGAGACCCGGGTTCAATCCTGACTAAGGGTATTGCCTGTATGGAGTTTGTACGTTCTCCCCATGGACCTGTGTGGGTTTCTCCGGATGCTCTGGTTTCCTCCCACACTCCAAAGACATGCGGGTTTGTAGGTTAATTGGCTTCTGTAAATTGTCCCTAGTGTGTAGGATAGAACGTGTGTATGGGTGATAGAAACATAGAAAATAGGTGCAGGAGTAGGCCATTCGGCCCTTCGAGCCTGCACCGTCATTCAATATGATCATGGCTGACCATCCAACTCAGTATCCTGTACCTGCCTTCTCTCCATACCCCCTGATTCCTTTAGCCACAAGGGCCACATCTAACTCCCTCGTAAATATAGCCAATGAACTGGCCTCAACTACCTTCTGTGGCAGAGAATTCCAGAGATTCACCACTCTCTGTGTAAAAAATGTTTTTCTCATCTCGGTCCTAAAAGATTTCCCCCTTATCCTTAAACTGTGACCCCTTTTTCTGGACTTCCCCAACATCGGGAACAATCTTCCTGCATCTAGCCTGTCCAACCCCATAAGAATTTTGTAAGTTTCTATAAGATCCCCCCTCAATCTTCTAAATTCTAGCGAGTGATGATTGAGTGATGCTGACCCGGTGGGCCGAAGGGCCTTTTCCATGCTACATCTCTAAACTAAACTAAACTAATCTTTGTGGATTTTTCATTAGTTGGCTTCTGATCTGAGATATACGACATACTTGTGATTCTCATTGTTTATGTTGGGGTTGATGCCAAACTGAGGTATTTGATCCTGAGTACTGGAAGCCATGAAAGAGGAACTGGGGAAGTGTGTTCAAGCAACTGGGTGAGACGTGTGTAATGGATCAGCTGCCATAGAAACATAGACAATAGGTGCAGCAGTAGGCCATTTGGACCTTCGAGCCAGCACTGCCATTCAATATGATCATGGCTGATCATCCAAAATCAGTACCCCGTTCCTGCTTTCTGCCCACATCCCTTGATTCTGTTATATCTAACGCTCTCTTGAAAACATCCAGTGAATTGGCCTCCACTGCCTTCTGTGGCAGAGAATTCCACAGATTCACAACTCTCTGGGTGAGAAAGTGTTTCCTCATCTCAGTCCTAAATGGCCTACCCCTTATTCTTAAACTGTGACACCTGGTCCTGGACTCAATATAGACAATAGACAATAGGTGCAGGAGTAGGCCATTTGGCCTTTCGTGCCAGCACCGCCATTCAATGTGATCATGTCTGATAATCCCCAATCAGTACCCCGTTCCTGCCTTCTCCCCATATCCCCTGACTCCACTATTTTTTAAGAGCTCTCCCTTGCAAGTATCCAGAGAACCGGCCTCCACCGCCCTCTGAGGCACAGAATTCCATAGACTCACCACTCTCTGTGTGAAAAAGAGACTCCCCCCAACATCGGGAACATTTCCCCTGCATCTCGCCTGTCCAATCCCGTAAGAATCTTGTATGTTTCGGTAAGAACCCCTCTAATCCTTCTACGCGGGCTTGAACAATGAAGTAAGTGTGCACGTTGTCTCATTGTAGGAGCTGGTAGAATACTACCAGACACACTCGCTGAAAGAGAGCTTCAAACAGCTAGACACAGTATTACGGTTTCCATACAAACAACGAGACAGGACCGTTCAACGTTCAAACTCACGGACTCAAGGTAACTAGACTATAGCCGGTAAGCACAGTCATCCCTTTGAAGCACTTCCTCTTTGAATCATTTCCCTCTGGAAGGCGACTCCGGACAGTCAAAGCTGCCGCAGCCAGACATAAACACAGATTCTTTCCATGAGTAGTAGCTCCACTCAATAACCAAAAATCTGTAGCCTCCTTTTGCTCTGGTAGTTTGTTGAATTCACATGTTTAATCAATAATGTTTTATTATTAATGTTTAATGTTTTATGTGTCATTCCTAACTGTCACTGTATGTTGTTGTTACTTGCGGGCGGAGCACCAAGGCAAATTCCTTGTATGTGAATACTTGGCCAATAAACTTATTCATTCATTCATCCCCTGCTCAGTTCCCTCAAACCATGAGACGAGGAGTAAATAAATAACCACAAGAGTTCAAGTAAACAATGAGAGAGAATGATTAATGTGAGAGGATATATAAATATTAAGAGATAACTTTGTAATCTAAGAGGGAACAATTGTTACAAATTTAACGCAAGGAAAGGATATCAACGTGTAGGTGGGAACTGCAGATGCTGGTTTATACCGGAGGTAGACACAACATGCTGGAGTAACTCAGTGGGACAGGCAGCATCTCTAGAGAGAAGGAATGGGTGATGTTTCGGGGGGATGTCAAGTGCGAAGAAGGGTCTCAACCCAAAACGTCACCCATTCCTCCTCTCCAGAGATGCTGCCTGTCCCGCTGAGTTACTCCAGAATTTTGTGTCTATTTTATGGATATCAACATGTCAGGTAAGGGACATGGGACCCATGAGACAGTGGCTGATTCTGAATATTGATTTCGGCTGCCAATTAAGTAAAAACAATAGACAATAGACAATAGGTGCAGGAGTAGGCCATTCAGCCCTTCGAGCCAGCACCGTCATTCAATGTGATCATGGCTGATCATCAACAATCAGTACCCCGTTCCTGCCTTCTCACCATATCCCATGACTCTGCTATCTTTAAGAGCCCTATCTAGCTCTCTCTTGAAAGTATCCAGAGAACCGGTCTCCACCGTCCTCTGAGGCAGAGAATTCCAGACTCCCAACTCTCTGTGAGAAAAAGTGTTTCCTTGTCTCCGTTCTAAATGGCTTACTCCTTATTCTTAAACTGTGTGGCCCTTGGTTCTGGACTCCCCCAACATCGGGAACATGTTTCCTGCCTCTAGCGTGTCCAAGACCTAAATAATCTTATATGTTTCAATAAGTGTATAAAACCTATGTAGGGAGGAACTGCAGATGCTGCTTTATACCAAAGATAGACACGAAATGCAGGAGTAACTGAGTCACTCAGACATTTTGTGTCTACCTCAAGTGAAAATCTATATCAATAGTTTGTTGCTATCTTTTTACCCGTTGATGCCACTTTGTTAGCTAGAGTGTGCCCAAAAACCAACAAGAAACTCATTTTCTCTCAGAACCAACATGTCTGCATTCTGGCGTTTAAGGTGAGCTAGCTGTTTCTCTGACCCTTCATCGAGAGATCAGAGGAGCCTTTAGCACTCTTTATGGTAGGTCAGTGAGTGCGATGTGGCTCTGTAGCAGATGTTGCGCCCAGTTTAATCAACTCTAAGTGCTTTTTTTATGGAAGATTTTATTTCTGAATATGTTTGCTGCTTCCTTTTCGTTCACGATGCTTTTATAAATGATTCTTCTGTTTCGTGCTCATGTCCTGACTGTTCCTCTCTTTCTAACCTCCTGCAGCCACTTCCTCCTCCTCTTCCTACAACTTTGCTTTCCTTAGTCCTCAGGGCTTCAGTGTTGGGTCCCAGAATTCTGCTCCTTTCTGGTCAGGTACAGCTCCCTTTACTAACTTTTCCGTCTTGCTGTCAAAACCCATCAGACAAGTGCTTCTGCCTGTTTGTTACTTCCACTGGGCAAAACGAGAAACCAGGGACAGAAGAAACTGCAGGTGCTGGGATCTTGAGCAAAAAGCAAAGTGCTGGAGGAACTTTGGAGGGCTGCGGTAGAGCTTCTGCCTCACAGCACCAGAGACCCGGGTTCGATCCTGACTAGGGGGTACTTGTCTGCACGAAGTTTGTACATTCTCCCCGTGACCTGCGTGGGTTTTCTCCGAGATCTTCGGTTTCCTCCCACATTCCAAAGACGCGCAGGTTTGTAGGTTAATTGGCTTGGTGTAAGTGTAAATTGTCCCTAGTGTGTGTAGGATAGTGTTAGAGTGCGGGGATCGCTGGTCGGCACGGACTCGGTGGGCCGAAGGGCCTGTTTCTGTGCTGTTTCTCTAAACTAAACTAAACTCAGCGGGTCAGGCAGCATCTCTGGAGGGAATGGACGGACAACATTTTGGGTGAGATCCATCTGAAGAAGGGTTCCAACCCGAAACGCCACCTGTCCATTCACCCCCTGAGATTCTGCCTGACCCGCTGAGTTCCTCCAGCACTTTGCTTTCCCTTGAGCTAACAGCAGGAGGGAGGAAAATTCCCCCTGCACTAACCAAAGCTAACTGCAGGTTTGAGAGAAAACTAGTTCCATGCGTGTGAGTCAGTTAGACCCGGTTCTCCCGCCGTATTATAACTGCAATGTAAATGTTGATGTTGCTAGACCAATAAGTGGGACTTCCATTTTAAAGTACCCGAAAGTGTAGCTGTTCCTGTAATTACAATGAGAGTGAAGTCCAGTGAGCAACATGCTTCTGAAAATGAGTGTTAACAAACAATTGCGTTTTGCGTTTTGCTGTGGAACTGTTTCTTGGTGAACCTTGGCTGAACCCAATGGTGCTCGTTGCCAGGAACAATAAAGTCTTGCTTTAATGAGCAAAAAGATCCCAACATGTGCCTGTGACACGGGCCGCGTTCCTGTTGTGTGTCCGTTACTTTGTTCATCTTTTGCTGAAGTTTAGTTTTGTGTGTCTGGGCAGTGTTCAATCCTCGACCCATTGGCATGGCGATCGCACGATACAAGTTTGCAGCCCGTGACATGAGAGAGCTCTCGCTGAGAGAAGGAGACGCGGTGAAGATCTACAGCAAGAGCGGGGGCGACCAGGGATGGTGGAAAGGTGAAGCAAATGGCAAGGTGAGTGCCGGAGAAACAGAGATCAGAGTATGTCCATTAGTTCGTAACAAGGAGAATTAGACCATTCGGCCCATCGTGTCCACTCTGCCATTCAATCATGGTTGATCTACCTCTCCAAACCCCATTCTCCTGCCTTCTCCACGTAACCTCTGACACCCTTACTAATCACGATTCTATCAATCTCTGCCTGAAAAATGAGATTATAATATTATGTGGTCCAATGAAGTGAGTTGAACTAGAAGTGCTGCCTTACAGCACCAGAGACCCGGGTTTGTTCCTGACTACTGGTGCTGTCTGTACATCAGTAAATTCTGATCTCGCCTTTGCACAATGGTCTAGAGAAATTGACTGCAGAGTAATGAAGGAGCAATCCCTAATTTAAAAATAATCTAGGAATAAAATAAAGTCATGCACAGCACTTTGCCGTTGATATGTACAGGCAACAGGAAGTAATGAAGGGTGGCACAGTGGTGCAGCGGTAGAGTTGCTGCCTTACAGTGCCAAAGACCCGGGTTCGATCCTGACTGCGGATGTTGTCTGTATGGAGTTTGTACGTTCTCCCCATGACCACGTGGGTTTTCTCCGGGTGCTCCGGTTTCCTCCCACACTCCAAAGAGGCACAGGTTTGTAGGTTAATTGGCTTCAGTAAAAATTGTAGATTGTCTCTCTTGAGTAGGACAGTGTTATTGTACGGGGTGATGGTTTGTGGGCCGAAGGGCCTTTTTCCGCGCTGTATGTCTGAAGTCTCATTGCCTCCTGAAATCTGCATTCACTGGTTATTTTTAGTGATTGTAATTGCTTCTTCTTTCAATGACAGATTGGTTGGTTCCCCTCAACGTATGTGGATGAGGAAGCACTGCCATGACAGGTGGTACAACGTCACCTATTCTGGAAGAACTCAGCACGCACAGCCGATGTCCAAAATCCAGAGAGGGCTGACAGCAAACAGCTTTTTAATCTACCTTACTGCCCTTCCTGTTGAGACTTTTGAATAACCTGCCGACTAATTTGCCACAAGCATCCCGATGTTGTACATAACTCCCTTTTTTCAGAAAAGAAAAACCCTCAAAGAGTTTAGAAATAATTTTCAGTCGTGTGTGTGTGTGTGTGTGTGGAATAGTGTGCGTATGATTGTGTGCATCCTGGGGGGACAAAGGGGTGCACGTGAAGTGTGAATTTTTATGGAGTATGGGAAATTATTGACGCGTGCCTGTTTGTGTGAGAATCCTTTCTAAAATTGTAATTATTTTACCAATGCCACAACGTATGTGAATATTTTACGGAATGTTGTTAGGCTGATGCCAATGTATATATATATGGGTTCATTGTGGGTCGAATGGCGTTCGAGCTAAAATTATTACTGAACTTGTTAAGGGATGAATTGACAATGTAAATTGGTACAATGTTTTTTTGCACTGCTAACATGGATAATGCAACTGGTTTGGAGAGAAACTGGGATAATCTGACTCCTGGTGTGCTGCTTAGAGAGAAGAACCAGGACGTGTACTGTATTTCAGTGCAAGTCACGTTTTGGAACAAAGAAACTTATAGGGCTGTGACTGCAACTTGGACTGTAAATGTTTCACATAAAGCAACAAATAAAAGCAACTGTTTCTTTCAACTTTCTGAACGTGGTGCTCAGGAAACTCCAGTCTTTCTTGCGTAGGAAGGTACCGCAGATGCTGGTTTACACCGAAGATCGACGCAAAATGCCGGAGTAACTCAGCGGGCCAGGCAGCATCTCTGGAGAGAAGGAACGGGTGACGTTTTGGGTCGAGACCTTACTGAGAGTCAGGGGGAGAGGGTGTCTATTGTGTATACTTGTAATGTGTGTCACACACAGGCCAGCATTCCAAAGCCACCAGACTCGAGATGCCAAGAGTGGGGAAAGTCACAAATTGAGTTTCTGTATTCACCCGAGGATAGTGACTTCTTCAAGACAATTGGGCTTATTGAGTCCGTTCTTCATGTGCGAGGAAGGGAAATAATCGGCACGTTACTCAGCCACAAGGGGTGCCGAAGAGGAAGTGGACGTCAACCTTTGCTCATTACGTACATTTTTCCAGCAGGACGTGTACTGTATTTCTTGGTCGAACATGCCTTGCACTCCATACATCTAAACGTTGCATTGAGTTGTAATGCAATCTTCACTGACTAATCTGCTCCTTTAACCCGGCGTGCTGAGTTAAGTTTAACACCCAGCATGTCAGAACATAGGCAATGTATACGACTCTAAAGTACACGCCACAGACGTACAGGTTTGTAGGTTAATTGGCTTGGTAAAATTGTAAATTGTCCCATGTGTGTGTAGGATAGTGTTGGTGGACGGGATCGCTGATCGGCGTGGACTTAGTGGGCCAAAGGGCCTGTGTCTGTACTGTGTCTCTAAACTAAACTAAACGTCCAGGCGTGGTTAGTACCATGCATGGCGGGGCCTGAACCTACTGGGCCATTGTTCTGTGTTGTCTGATAGGTACTGCTGGAAATATTCAACAGTTACTCAAGCAGCACGGTGGCGCAGCGGTAGAGCTGCTGCCTTACAGTGCCAGAGACCCGGGTTCGATCCTGACTACGGGCACTTGTCTGTGTGGAGTTTGTACGTTCTCCCCGTCACCTGTGTGGGTTTTCTCCGGGATCTCCAGTTTCCTCCCACACTCCAAAGACGTACAGTGGCTTGCAAAAGTTTTCATACCCCTTGAACTTTTCCATATTTTGTCACGTTACAACCACAAACGTAAATGTATTTTATTGGGATTTTATGTGATAGACCAACACAAAGTGGTGCATAATTGTGAAGTGGAAGGAAAATGATACATGGTTATCAAATTTTTTTACAAATAAAAAACTGAAAGTGTGGCGTGCAAAAGTATTCAGCCCCCCTGAGTCAATACTTTGTAGAACCACCTTTTGCTGCAATTACAGCTGCAAGTCTTTTGGGGTATGTCTCTACCAGCTTTGCACATCTAGAGACTGAAATTTTTGCCCATTCTTCTTTGCAAAATAGCTCAAGCTCAGTCAGATTGGATGGAGAGCGTCTGTGAACAGCAATTTTCAAGTCTTGCCAGAGATTCTCAATTGGATTTAGGTCTGGACTTTGACTGGGCCATTCTAACACATGAATATGCTTTGATCTAAACCATTCCATTGTAGCTCTGGCTGTATGTTTAGGGTCGTTGTCCTGCTGGAAGGTGAACCTCCGCCCCAGTCTCAAGTCTTTTGCAGACTCTAACAGGTTTTCTTCCAAGATAGCCCTGTATTTGGCTCCATCCATCTTCCCATCAACTCTGACCAGCTTCCCTGTCCCTGCTGAAGAAAAGCATCCCCACAGCATGATGCTGCCACCACCATGTTTCACAGTGGGGATGGTGTGTTCAGGGTGATGTGCAGTGTTAGTTTTCCGCCACACATAGCGTTTTGCATTTAGGCCAAAAACTTCAATTTTGGTCTCATCTGACCAGAGCACCTTCCTCCACATGTTTGCTGTGTCCCCCACATGGCTTGTGGCAAACTGCAAACGGGACTTCTTATGGCTTTTTTTCAACAATGGCTTTCTTCTTGCCACTCTTCCATAAAGGCCCGATTTGTGGAGTGCACGACTAATAGTTGTCCTGTGGACAGATTCTCCCACCTGAGCTGTGGATCTCTGCAGCTCCTCCAGAGTTACCATGGGCCTCTTGGCTGCTTCTCTGATCAATGCTCTCCTTGCCCAGCCTGTCAGTTTAGGTAGACGGCCATGTCTTGGTAGGTTTGCAGTTGTGCCATACTCTTTCCATTTTCGGATGATGGATTGAACAGTGCTCCGTGAGATATTCAAAGCTTGGGATATTTTTTTTATAACCTAACCCTGCTTTAAACTTCTCCACAACTTTATCCCTGACCTATCTGGTGTGTTCCTTGGGCTTCATGATGCTGTTTGTTCACTAATGTTCTCTAACAAACCTCTGAGGCCTTCACAGAACAGCTGTATTTATACTGAGATTAGATTACACACAAGTGGACTCTATTTACTAATTAGGTGACTTCTGAAGGCAATTGGTTGCACTGGATTTTATTTAGGGGTATCAGAGTAAAGGGGGCTGAATACTTTTGCACGCCACACTTTTCATTTTTTTTATTTGTAAAAAAATTTGAAAACCATGTATCATTTTCCTTCCACTTCACAATTATGCGCCACTTTGTGTTGGTCTATCACATAAAATCCCAATAAAATACATTTACGTTTGTGGTTGTAACATGACAAAATGTGGAAAAGTTCAAGGGGTATGAATACTTTTGCAAGCCACTGTACAGGTTTGTAGGTTAATTGGCTTGGTATAAATATAAATTGTCCCTAGTGTGTGTAGGATAGTGTTGGTGTGCGGGGATCGCTGGTCGGCGCGGACTCGGTGGGCTGATGGGCCTGTTTCCGCGCTGTATCTCTAAACTAAAAACAAAATCTCCCCTCAGCCTCCAGTACACCAGAGGCATCGTTCTGGTAAACCTCTTCTGTAATGGAATGTATTGGATATTACTGCTGTCTGGCACAGTGGGACTGGCATTCTCCACAGATGCTGCCCGTCCAGTTGACAAAAGAAAGATGTGGTTATTGAATTATAGTTTTAATGGGATACATTAATTTTAGTTGAACATGCCTTGCACTCCATACATCTAAATGTTGCATTGAGTTGTAATGCAATGCTAGACATTGAGTCTACTGGGGCAGTGCTGGTGATTATGCTCACAATCACAACAATTAAAATACAATGCAACAGCCATGTGGATTGGAAAAGTTTGGAGGGAGATGGGTCAAACACAGGCAAAGGGGACTACCGTAGAGAGCATGTGTAGGACGGAACGATAGATGCTGGTTTAAACCAACACTAAATTCTGGAGTAATTCAGCGGGACAGGCAGCATTTCTGGAGAGAAGGAATGAGTGATGTTTCAGGGCGAGATCCTTCTTCAGGATTTATCTGAGATGAGAAAAACCTTTTCACCCAGAAAGTTGCGAATTTGTGGAATTCTCTGCCACGGAAGGCAGTGGAGGCCAATTCACTGGATGAATTTAAAAGAGAGTTAGATAGAGCTCTTGGGGCTAGTGGTATGGGGAGAAGGCAGGCACGGGTTACTGATTGAGGATGATCAACTATGATCACAATGAATGGCGGTGCTGGCTCGAAGGACTGAATGGCCTACTCCTGAACCTATTTTTCTATGTTTCTATACCCAAGGTATGCGAATAGTCACCACTTAAAGGGCGCATTCAGTTACAAAGTATCCCACGTCAGGCCATCCTTTGCTTCCCCCCCCACCACCCTCATGGCATTATAGGGAGAGGTTGTGCAGGTGAGGACTCTCTGAGAGCGCAAGAGGATGAGGGGCGATCTTATAGAGTTGTATAAAATCATGAGAGGAATAGATCAGGTAACACACAGAGTCTTTTGCCCAGGGTAGGTGAATCTAGAACTAGAGGACATAGGTTTAAGGTGAAGGGGAAAAGATTTAATAGGAATCTGAGGGGTAACTTTTTCACGCAAAGGGTGGTGGGTGTATGGGACAAGCTGCCAGAGGAGGCCGTTGGGGCACGTTTAAGAAACATTTAGACAGGTACATGGATAGGACAGGTTTAGAGGAATATGGGCCAAACGCAGGATGGTGGGACTAGCGTAGATGGGACACGTTGGCCGGTGTAGGCAGTTTGGACCGAAGGGTCTGGTTCCGCTCAGTATGACTTTATGACTCCATAAGTGCATTAATAGGGTGGTAGAAGTATGAGATTCAATTGCACTTACACTAGCTGAGTTATTAATATTAAATGTGCAAAATGTTGATGAATTGTTGTGGGACACAGAGAAAAGGTAAGTACAGGTAATGTTGCTATAAAATGTGTTTCCATATGTCGAACTTAGTGAGGTGAGCAGTGATTTAATATAATAGTTGACAGGCTTTTGACATGAGTTGGCCTGGTTTTAAGTTCAGCTACTAAATCTTTTATTACTGCTCTGGGCTACACAGGTTTTCTCTCAAGCTTCTCTTCGGGGAAAAAATGTTTGCTGTTTACACATAGATGCATAAGAATACACCATGTGGATGTGTATTGAGTTCAGATAATCATCGATTGTGTAGGAAGGAACTGCAGATGCTGGTTTAAACCGAAATTGACACAAAAAAGCTGGAGTAACGCAGCGGGACAGGCAGCATCTCTGGAGAAAAGGAAACTGGCCACTGTTAGCTGTTTGCAGGGGATAAATGAAACAGCCCTACAAACAGCTAAGAATGGCCTGTTTCCCTTCTCATCATTACTTTTTTGCATATCTTTCATTCATTGTTCTTTATCTCTCTACATCAACGCCTATATCTCTCGTTTCCCTTATTCCTAACCAGTCTGATGAATGGTCTCGACCCGAAACGTCACCCATTCCTTCTCTCCAGAGATGCTGCCTGTCCCGCTGAATTACTCCAGCATTTTGTGTCTATTAACCATTGATTGTATCTGGAGACGCAAGGGACTGCAGATGCTCAAGTCGTGAACAAAACACAAATGGCCGGTGTCAGTCTGAAGAAGGGTAATGACCCGAAACGTCACCTGTTCGTTCTTCTCCACAGATGCTGCACGACCTGCTGAATTCCTTATTGTCTTTTGCTTATTTAACTGTGCATGTTTCACCATATCTGTCTTCCTGGCAGAGGGAAGCAATTTCATTTAGTGTAGACTTCTATTTATATAAATGCTGCTGCAGTGATTTAAGAGACATTTGGACAGGTACATTGATAGGAAAGGTTTAGAGGGATCTGGGCAAAACATGGGCAGGTGGGACCAGCAAGTGTGGAGTGTTGGCGTGCACAAGTTGGGCTGAAGGGCCAGAGGGTAGGAGATTGGGAGGTGGTAGGAGATAGAGAGGGGCAGGGGGTAGGGGTTAGGTGGGGGGTAATAGGTGGGGGAGAATAGGAGGGAGGGGAGGAGATAGAGGGGAGGGGATAGAGGGAAGGGGATAGAGGGAAGGTGGTGGAGGGGGTAGAGGAGTAGGAGCTACGCGCCTCTCGCCGGCAGTGAGCCTGCCCCTGGCGGCAGGGTTGGGCTGGCCAGGCAGGAGCCACGTCCTCCACTAACGGGAGGTGGGACTGGGACTGGGACGCCCAGTGACTGACGCGGCAGGTCGGGGCGGGTCGGGAGGCTGAGCCGCTGCTGGCCGGACCCACAGGTGAGTAGAGCGGGGCCGGGGCGGCGAGAGCCCGGCTGGGGGGAGGACGCGGGGGTGGGGGTCCCGGGGCTGGGAGTGGGGTCAGAGCCGGGACTCTTCAACCCCCGCGACCACCCAGGGACAACCCCGCTCTCACTCGCCCCGTCTCCCTGGGTCTGGGTGCGAAATCCTTGCTCCGCACTATCTGCCCTCTTCCTCCCCCCTTTCCTCCCCTCTCTTCCTCCCCTCTCTTCCTCCCCCCTCTTCCTCCCCCCTCCTCCCCTCTTCCCCTCTTCCCCTCCCCTCCTCCCGTCTTCCCGTCTTCCTCCCCTCTTCCCGTCTTCCTCCCCTCTTCTACTCCCCTTTTCCTCCCCCCTTCCTCTCCCTCTCCCCTCTTCCCCCCCTTCCTCTCTCTCTCACCCCGACCCCTCTCCTTTCCCCTGCTATCTCCTCTCTGTCTCTACCTTCCCCTTCTGTCTGTAGGAGACACAGTCTTCCTCCCCCTTCCTCTCCCCTCCTCCTCTCCCCCCTGCCCCCCAACACTCTCCCTCTGGCCCCTCATTTTTCACCCTCTCTCCCTCTGCCCTTTCCCCCTCTGCCCCCTCTCTTCTCCAGCAGAGTGGTGTCAAAGTGATTCTTCAACAGAAAGTTAAATGTCGTGGGCTAAACGTAGAATCCACTATCAGTACCTATGTGTTTACATATTTGTGGATGTTGGTTGCAGGAAAGGAACTTTGTACTTGCTGCATATATTCACAATTACTGCCTCACTCACCCAGAAGTTAATGTGTACAACTCCTGACGCACTGTTCAAAGTGACAGAAAGGTTACAGCAGGAAAGGAGGCCATTCTGCCCATCGAGGCCCCTCTGTTTCTGCTTCAGAACAACCAACTTTTTCCATAGTCTTAGAAATGCCTTTCAAGTCTTGATGAATCCCTAGTCTGAAGAAGGGTCTCGACCCGAAACGTCACCCATTCCTTCTCTCCAGTGACGCTGCCTGTCCCGCTGAGTTACTCCAGCATTGTGTGTCCATCTTCGGTTTAAACCAGCATCTGCAGTTCCTTCCTACACTTTTGAATCAACAGTTGAATCTGCCTCATGTTGGAAGGGATTGCAGATGCTGGTTTACACCGAGGCTCGCAGGCTATGACCTCTCCCTAGACTCTCCCACAAGAGACCACTCGTGCCATCATGTTGATGCTAGCTGTACAGGATCTGGGGCACCACTGGTGAACTCAAGATAGTGCTGCACAGAGGTGACATGCTACAGGCAGCATGGAAGAGAACTCTTGAATACTGATAGAGTCAGAGTGATATAGTATGGAAACGCCCAACTTGCCCACACCGGCCAACATGTCCCAACTACCCTGGTCCCACCTGTCCGCATTGAGTCCATATTCTTCCAAACCTGCCCAATCCATGTACCTGCCTGTTCCCAAAATTGGTGGTGAAGTTAATGAAGTCACTTGCACGTCCTCCAACCTATACATCGCAGAGACCAAACGCAGACTGGGCGATCGTTTCGCGGAACACCTTCGCTCAGCCCGCCTGAACCAACCTGATCTCCCGGTTCCTGGACACTTTAATTCTCCTTCCCATTCCTACACAGACATTTCTGTCCTCGGTCTCCTCCATTGTCAGAGTGAGGCTAAATGCAAATTGGAGGAACAGCATCTCATATTTCGCTTCGGTAGCTTACAGCCCAGTGGTATGAATATTGATTTCTCTCACTTCAGGTAGCCCCGGCATTCCCTCTCTCTCTACCCCCCTCCCCCCCCCCCCCCCCCCCCCACCCAAGTCCCACCAGCTTCCCATTTTCACCCAACAAACAGCTTACAATGGCCTGTTTCCTTTAGGATTGTTACATTTTTGCATATCTTTCATTCATTGCTCTTTATCTCTCCACATCACCATCTATATCTCTCGTTTCCCTTATACCTAACCAGTCTGAAGAAGGGTCTCGACCCAAAACGTCACCCATTCCTTCCCTCCAGAGATACTGCCTGTCCCACTGAGTTACTCCAGAGTCCAGCTCTTTGTGTCTATCTCCAGTATTCATTGGTGGGTCGGCAATGGAGAGAGTTAATATGGTCAAATTCCAGGGCGATAACATCTCGGATGACTGTCCTGAGCCCAGTACTGTAATCACAAAGAAGACACAACATCTCTAGTTTTTAAGAAGGAACTGCAGATGCTGGAAAATTGAAGGTAGACAAAAGTGCTGGAGAAACAGCGGGCGCAGCAGCATCTATGGAGCGAAGGAAATAGGCAACGTTTCGGGCCGAAACCCTTCAAACATCTCTAGTTTCTTAGGCTCGAGTTCAACTTTCCCATGAAAATAGACACAAAATGCTGGAGTAACTCAGCGGGACAAGCAGCATCTCTGGACAGATAGTATGGGTGATGTTTCGGGTCGAGACTCTTCCTCAGACTGAGAGTCAGTGGTGAGGGGAACGAGAGATATGGAAGGGTTAGGTGTGAAAATGAGAGATCAAAGGGGAAAAAGCTCAAGAAAAATGTAGTATAGATAGCTAGGGGAAGGTGATAGCAAGGAATACAAAGTAAAATTCATCCTTCTGCTCTTCACCTCTCCTACGCTGCTGTAGTCTTTAAGTCATACAGCGTAGAGACAGACCCTTCCGCCCAACTTCCCGCACTGCAGTAATCAGAACTGGCCATAATGCTATATTGTTAAGGAACAAGTTCCCTTTTCACAGAAAACCATAAGTTGATTTTGGCCTTGAATCGGAAAAATACACAAAAATCACCGATTATGATCTCCACTGTGTTATAACGAATGACATCAAAGGCAAAATTAATGTACAGGGATTGCTGGTTGGTGCGGACTAGATAGGCTGAATCGCCGGGTTTCATGCTGTATCTCTAAACTATCTCCAAACTAAACTAAACTACTCACATTAGAATGATAAGAAAGAACAATTATAGGGAGTAAACTAACTGAAGAAGGGTCTCGACCCTTGTGTTTGTGTCTATCTTCGATTTAAACCAGCATCTGCAGTTCCTTCTTGCACATTTTCCCATTTAGTTGCCGCCTTCCAAATTTTTCCAGCTGGTCTGGTCCCACCTCAGCAGATGTTATATTTTAACCTCCTAACTCAAGTCATTTATATTTGGCAAGCAATCCTCAAATCAGTCCGTTCTTTCACGCCACGATCTGAGGGATTAACGCCCTTTACACAAGTGTAACAATTTAACGAACTGCCTGCTCCTTAACTGTAGCCACGACGCAGATTCTGCGTGTGAATTCGAGAGAATGCCATTCCCTGATAGTGCTGTGAAACAGTATCTTTGGTTAACAATGCCACTTTATTCCCACCCCATTCAGTCTGAACACATTGTAGCCAGAATATTACGTTCCCACTCCTGGCCTTGCTTGAGCCTGTTTTAAAAAAAAAATTTATGCTGGGGTATTGAGACAGAAAATGCAGATGGCACCCGAGGAAAGAGGAAAGACCAACTTTTCACCGCATTAACAGAGCCTGCATGAACCGCAGAGAGTTTCCAGCTTTTCCTCCTTTTGTTTCACGTTTCTATCATTGCTGCAACATCTGAATGCAATATCAGTCTGAAGAAGGGTCTCGACCCAGAACGTCACCCATTCCTTCTTTCCAGAGATGCAGCCTGTCCCGCTGAATTACTCCAGCATTTTCTGTTTATCTTCTAGCAAATTATTTACCAGAAGAAGCCTTTCATCGCTCTGAGCCTGTGATCGAGGAACACACAGAGCCCAGTCATTTCTTTGAACTTTGTTACGTTGCTATAGGGCGATCGTTTCGCTGAGCACCTTTGCTCAGTCTGCCTGTACCTGAGTCCAGTTCACGGATCACTCCACAGTCTGCAACTTTGCCCCGCTCTTTCCCCTGTATCATTTTGCCAACAACATACGTCCCCGAGGTTTCCCTTTTAGTTGCCTTTCCTTTTCAATCAGAAGAAAGGTTCTCGACCCAAATCATCTCCCATTCCTTCTCCCCAGAGATGCTGCCTGTCCCGCTGAGTTACTCCAGCATTTTGTGTCTACCTTCGATTGTAACAATTTTGAATTCCCACACTGACCTTTCTGTCATATGTCTCCTCCATTGTCAGAATGAGGCTAAATGCAAATTGGAGAAACAGCATCTCATATTTCACCTGGGCAGCTTATCATTTGTATGAATTTTGATATCTCTAACTTCAGGTAGCCGCGGCATTCCCTCTCTCTCTATCCTTCCCCCCACCCATCGCACCAGCTTCTCGTCTTCACCTTATCTCCTTATATTTTTTGCATTTCTTTCATTCATTTTTCTTTTTCTCTCTACATCAACGCCTTTGGCTCCCGCTTCCCTTATCCCTAACCAGACTAACCAGTCTGAGTTAAGGGCCTGTCCCACTTACGCGACCTTTACAGGCGACTGCTGGCACCCGTGGTAGGTCGCCGAAATGTTCAACATGTTGAAAATTCAGCGGCGACCAGAAAGACGCTACGACTCTTTGGAGACCTCTCACGACCATACAGACGACCCCTGGCGACATGTCGCGGGTGACCTCTCATGACCATAGGAGACCTCTCACAACCGTGGTCATGAGAGGTCTCCTATGGTCATGAGAGGTTTCCAAAGAGCCGTAGTGTCTTTCTGGTTGCCGCTGAATTTTCAACATGTTGAAAATTCCAGCGACCTGTCACGGGTGCCGGCAGTTGCCTGTAAAGGTTGCGTAAATGGGACAGGCCCTCAACTCTTGTACTCGCTAGAATTCAGAAGATTGAGGGGGGATCTTATAGAAACGTACAAAATTCTTAAGGGGTTGGACAGGCTAGATGCAGGAAGATTGTTCCCGATGTTGGGGAAGTCCAGAACAAGGGGTCACAGTTTAAGGATAAGGGGGAAGTCTTTTAGGACCGAGATGAGAAAAACATTTTTCACACAGAGAGTGGTGAATCTGTGGAATTCTCTGCCACAGAAGGTAGTTGAGGCCAGTTCATTGGCTATATTTAAGAGGGAGTTAGATGTGGCCCTTGTGGCTAAAGGGATCAGGGGGAATGGAGAGAAGGCAGGCACGGGATACTGAGTTGGATGATCAGCCATGATCATATTGAATGGCGGTGCAGGCTCGAATGGCCGAATGGCCTACTCCTGCACCTATTTTCTATGTTTCTAACTCCAGCATTTTGTGTCTACTTTGGATAACATTTACCTCCATGCCCTTTCCCAGCTTCTGGCAAGAAAGGAGAGAGAATGTTTCAGGAGCGATGCTAGATGATTGACCTGAAACATGAACTGTGATGCTCTCTCAACACAGGCTGTCCGAATATCTCCAGCGCGGTTTTGTTTTTATTTGAGAATTCCCACACATTCCCAAACGTTCACAAGGTCACAAAGAAGGTGCATTTACATTCTGAGAAGTTTAAAGAGACTCAGCATATATTCTCACAATCTTCTACAGGCGTTCGGTAGTAAATATTTTGACTTGAGGCGTGATGGCTCTGTGCAGCAATTCCAATGCACAACAACGCCATTCGGCCCTTCGAGACAGCACCACCATTCAATGTGACCATGGCTGATCATCCCCAATCAGTACCCTGTTCCTGCCTTCTCCCCATATCCCCTGACTGCTATTTTTAAGAGCCCTATCTAGCTCTCTCTTGAAAGTATCCAGAGAACCTGCCTCCACCGCCCTCTGAGGCAGAGAATTCCACAGACTCACCACTCTCTGTGAGAAAAAGTGTTTCCTCGTCTCCATTCTAAATGGCTTATTCCTTATTCTTAAACTGTGACCCCTGGTTCTGAAATGCAGTACAATTCCAATGCAGTCACCCGGGGAGTGGTGGACTCAGCCCTGTCCACCGCGTACACAGCCCACTCCATCTAAGGCACCGACATGAGACGTTGCGTCAGGGAGGGAGCATTATAATCAGCAATCCCCTCCTCCTGCCCTCTACTCGCTGCTATCATGCTACCATTGGCCAGTGGGTACAGAGGGCTGAAGTCCCACACCACCAGCTTCAGGAACAACTACTCTGCCACAACTATCAGGCTCGTGAACCAACCAACACAACCCTAATCCTTCCCCAGCAACGGGACCGCCTCTTGCACTTCCATAGACTTGCTTTTTAAAAAAAATTTGTGTCTTTGCACTGATGTCTTTTCATTTCGCAACCTTATTTTATGTGCAATTTCTGCATAATTGAAGCTTTTGTGTGTTGTCTGCGTCTACGTGTCTGCAGCACTTCATTGTACTTATCTATAGCTCACCGTACATGCGCTTCTGCACTTGACTTGCTTTCTGAATGTTACGTTCTGGCCTGGTGATCAAGCCAATGGTGATTAATTTAGCAGCTTCCAAGTCAGTCCTTGGAAGCTTTCAGACGGTTGAAGTCTTCAGATGAGTGACATTCTTTTATCAGTGTTGACATCACAAACGGTACATGCCTAACTTGCTTTGGTTTTAGCAACACCCATAATATATGCCATCTGCTTGAAAGGACAGGCAGGGTTCGACGATTCAATGAGTGTAAGACAGAGACAAGTGAAGTGACATGTTTGATGTCATCGGAATTGTAAATAATGCAGGGACTTCACTGCTAAATGAAAACTAGACATAGCGAAATGTGACTTACTGCAAATACACCCATTGATGCTTGGTTAGCCCATCAAACAATATTCAATTTAAGTCAAGTTGAGCAGGAAAGAACTGCAGATGCTGGTTTAAACCGAAGATCGACACAAAATGTTGGAGTAACTCAGCAGGACAGGCAGCATCGCTGGACAGAAGGAATGGGTGACGTTTCAGGTTGAGACCCTCCTTCAGACTGATGTCAGGGGAGAGGGAGATACATAGATAAGGAAGTGTAAGGTGTGAAAACAGGACGAGGGGGATGCAGATCAAGGCAAATGTAGAATAGATCCTTGTTAGCTGGGAGAAGGCAACAACAAAGCGAACAGGGATAAAATTTACTCGGAGACTGGAGGACTGGTTGGAGAACTGGGAAGGGGGAGGGGATGACGAAAGTGGAAAAGCAAGGGTTACTTGAAATTAGAGAAGTCAATGTTCATACCGCTGGGGTGTAAGCTGCCCAAGTGACATATGAAGTGCTGTTCCTCCAATTTACGCTGGGCCTCACTCTGACAATGGAGGAGGCCCGGGACAGAAAGGTCAGTGTGGGAATGGGATGCGGAGTTAGCCACCAGGAGATCAGGTAGGTTTAGGCGGACTGAGCAGAGGTGTTGAGTGAAACGTACCCCGCGCCTGCGCTTGGTCTCGCCCATATATAGGAGTCCGCACCTTGATACAGTAGATGAGGTTGGAGGAGATGCAAGTGCATCTCTGCCTCACCTGCAAAGACAGGTGGGGTCCTATCTTACGTCTAATTGTCATGTGTACCAATGCTTGGGATGTTGTGATAATGAGTTGCCATAATGTGCAAGACCCCCACCACCCTGGCCACGCTCTCATTTCACTTCTACCATCAGTATGTAGATGCGAGAGTCAGCAAGCTGTGACCACCAGGTTCAAGAATAACCTCTTCCCGTGTATTCTTACCAGTGCGAGTGAAAATAGCACGTTTTGTTATGATAAGGGCATCACAAGGAACTTGGTAGGTGTGTCATCCATCAAAAAGTGACATCAAGCCACACAAGGGATAAAGAACCAAGAGTCGACGAGGTAGGAAGGCTTTAGGGAACATGCTGCAAGGACATGGGAGGTCTAAGGGGAGAGGTTTAGAGTTTTAACCCTAGGTTGGCGACAAGTGGGGGAAGAATATAAAACTATGAGCGCCATAGAAAGGGTGGACAGCCAGAACTTCTTCCCCCAGGATGGAAGTGAGCGATGTGCGAAAGACTAGTCAGAAGAGATGATGTTTCTTGGATCATGGCACTGAAGAGATGGAGTGAGGACATGAGCCATCTGGAAACATGCCGGCAATGTGGCGCAGCGGTAGAGTTGCTGCCTTGCAGCGCCAGAGATCCGGGTTCAATCCTGACCACGCCTGCTATCTGTAAGGAGCTTATAGTTTCTCCCCGTGACCACGTGGGTTTTCTCCAGGTGCTCTGGTTTCCTCCCACACTCCACAGACGTACAGGCGTGCAGGTTAATTGACTTCTGTAAATTGTCCCTTGTGTGTAGGTAGAACTAGTGTATGGGATGATCGGTGGTGGGCGTGGACTCAGTGGGGCCTGTTTCCTTCTCTCCAGAGATGCTGCCTGTCCCGCTGAGTTACCCCAGCATTGTGTGTGTCGGCCTGTTTCCATGCCATATCTCTGAACTCAACTCAACTCAATGGATGAGAATTCTGAACTGGCCCAGGAGTCACCAACCTCGTTTTGTTTCTTTGCTTTGCAGACGCAACCATGAGCTCCACCGCTTCCACTCTCCGGATAGCCACCTTCTGCAGGAGTTCCCGCCATCTCCTGCCAAAATCCGGCCTGCGTTACTTCAGCTCAGCTGCCCAGAGCTTGACCCCAGAGGGGAACGATCCCGGCAGTAAAACCCTCAAACAGGAGAGGTCGGGCACCAAAGGTCCAACCAAACCGTTGCCCAAATGCGCCGAGGTGGTGGTGATTGGCGGCGGCAGCATGGGGTGCCAAACCCTCTACCATCTGGCCAAAATGGGCATCACCAACGTGGTCCTGTTGGAACGGGACCAGCTGACGGCTGGGACAACGTGGCACACAGCCGGTAAGGACGAGGGTGGGGGAAGGAATTGAAAAGAAAATAGGTAAATCCCAAGAGAAATACTTGACTATTGGTGTGATCAAAAGGATGTTGTGGGAGACCTTCAACCAGCTGGGTGGCCACCTATAATACATCATTCCATAGAGAAACCCGGCTACTTGTGGGCGGAGCACCAAGGCAAATTCCTTGTATGTGAATACTTGGCCAATAAACTTACTTATTTACTTAACAGCTAAAATTTTATCATTAGTAGGGAAAGGCGTAGGGGGAAGTGAAAGGCCAGAGTGACAGGGTGGCACGGTGGCGCAGCGGTAGAGTTGCTGCCTTCGAGAGCCAGAGACCCAGGTTCGATCCAGACTACGGGTGCTGTCTGTACGGAGTTTGTACGTTCTTCCCGTGACCTGCGTGGGTTTTCTCCGGGTGTGCCTCCTCCACTCTCCAAAGACGTACAGGTTTGTAGGTTATGTAGGAAGGAACTGTAGATGCTGGTTTAAGCCAAAGATGGTCACAAAAATCTGGAGTAACGCAGCGGGTCAGGCAGCGTCTCTGGAGAAAAGGATGAGGTGACGATTCGGGTCGAGACCCTTCTTCAGACTGAGAATCAGGGGAAAGGGGAAGAGAAATATAGACAGTGTAGAGAGAGATAAAACAAATGAATGAAAGATGTGCAAAAAAGCAACAATGATTAAGGAAACGGGCCATTGTTAGCGGTGGGCTAGGTGAAAACGAGTTACAGACAATGAAACTCACCAGGATGACATGAAATTAGTACAACAACTAGGACGGGGGAGGGACTGAGAGAGGGGATGCAAGTGTTACTTGAAGTTAGAGAGATCAAAATTCATACCTCAGGGGTGTAAGCTGCCCAAGCGAAATATGAGGTGCTTGGTGCTCTAAGGCTCGGTGGGCCGATGAGCCTGTTTCTGCGCTGTATCTCAAAACTAAACTGGACTAAACTAAAGGGCCTGTCCCACGAGCATGCGACCTGCATGCGGCAAGCGCGACCTAAAGGGCCGGTCCCACCAGCATGCGCCTGCATGTGGCAAGCGCGACCTAACATGGTCGCTTGAGCCGTACGGCATGCGGCAAGCGCGACCAAACCAGAAGCGGGAGCCGCACGGAGGTCGAGTGAGTGACGTATGGCGTCGAGGCGGCTGCGGGCCGGCAGGCCGTTGCCGCGCGGAATTTTTAAACGCGGTCAGTTTTTCGGAGTACCGCACAATGTTGGGACCAGCTCCGCACAACTCCATACGGCTCCGGCGATCGAAGTGGGACCGGCCCCGCGAGGCCGTACGGCTCAAGCGACCACGTTAGGTCGCGCTTGCCACATGCAGGCGCATGCTGGTGGGACAGGCCCTTTAGGTCGCGCTTGCCGCATGCAGGTCGCATGCTCGTGGGACAGGCCCTTAAGACATCTTTACTCAGTTGAGGTGGAGGAGGGGTTGGGATGAACACTTCTCAGTTGGGTCAGTGGGGAACTGAGGAGATGTACCCATTGAAGGTTGGGCCCCAAGCAAGGTCACCACAGAAATATCTCCCGGGTGAAATTGGGCTTTTCTGTCCCTCAGGTCTCTTCCACCAGCTGACAGCCGATTTATAATTTCCTTCTCTGCTTCATTGCCCTCAGTAACAACCCATCGTTATAACACAAAAATGCTGGAGAAACTCAGCGGGTGCAGCAACATCTATGGAGCGAAGGAAATAGGCAACGTTTCGGCCCGAAGCCGGAAGGTAATAGGCAACGTTTCGGGTCGAAACCCGAAGGGTTTCGGGACGAAACGTTGCCTATTTCCTTCGCTCCATAGATGTTGCTGCACCCGCTGAGTTTCTCCAGCATTTTTGTGTACCTTCGATTGTCCAGCATCTGCAGTTCCTTCTTAAACACATCATTACAACACTATGTGTCGGTCACCCCAATACAGGAAGGGTGTGGAGGCTTTGGAAAGGGAGCAGAGGAGGCTTTCCACAAAGATGCCTGCATGAGGAGGTGTTTGCTACAGGGAGAACTGGATTGTACAGTGTGGGTGGCTCAATTGTAATGACAGGTAGACTTTCGACTAACTGGTTAGCACGCAACAAAAGCTTTCGACCGCACCTCAGTACACATCACAATAAACTAAACTAAGTGAAAATATTTTTTTCTGGCATGCTGGAGGTTGAGGGGAGGCTTAATGGAAGAATATTAAATTATGACAGTCAGAATCAGTAAATGTCCGTGGGCATTGTAGTAAGATGGGTGGGGCAACATTTAAAGGAGATGAACGGGGCGAGTTTTTTTTTAATACAGAGGGCGGTGAGTTCATACATTGCTGGAGGTGGTGGTGAAGGCAAATATGAGAATGGCATGTCAGGCACTTTTGCATACGGTAGGTACATGAATATGCAGGGGGACCTAAAGCTATGGATTATGTCCAGCAGACAATAGTTGATCTTGGCATCATGTTCGGCATAGACTATGATATAGAAACATAGAAAATAGGTGCAGGAGTAGGCCATTCGGCACTTCGAGCCTGCACCGCCATTCAATATGATCATGGCTGACCATCCAACTCAGTATCCTGTACCTGCCTTCTCTCCATACCCCCTGATCCCTTTAGCCACAAGGGCCACACCTAACTCCCTCTTAAATATAGCCAATGAACTGGCCTCAACTACATTCTGTGGCAGAGAATTCCAGAGATTCACCACTCTTTGTGTAAAAAATTGTTTTTCTCATCTCAGTCCTAAAAGATTTCCCCTTTATCCTTAAACTGTGACCCCTTGTTCTGGACTTCCCCAACATCGGGAACAATCTTCCTGCATCTAGCCTGTCCAGCCCCTGAAGAATGTTGTAAGTTTCTATAAGATCCCCCCTCAAGCTTCTGTACCAGATGCTGTACTATTGTGTGTTCTAATCAATTTTAATATACAGCCTCAGAAATAAAACTTTTAAGAATGGGGCTGCACGGTGGCGCAGCGGCAGAGTTGCTGCCTTAAAGCGCTAGAGACCCGGGTCCGATCCTGACCACGGGTGCTTGGCTGTGCGGAGCTTGTACCTTCCCCTCGTGACCTGCGAGGGGACTCCGGTTTCCTCCCACACTCCACTAATGTACATGTTTGTAGGTCAATTGGTTGGGTCATAATTGTAAATTGTCCTTCGTGTGTGTAGGGTTGTGTTAGTGTACGGGGATTGCTGGTCGGCGCGGGCTCAGTGGGCCGAAGGACCTGTTTCCGCGCTGTAATTCTAAACTAAACTAAAGGATTTGGGTGGGGGGGGGGGGGAATTGTCCCGAGTGTGTACAAGAGTTGTAGAATCTGTACAACTATTATACAGTTATGGAAATAGTTTAGTTTAGTTTAGAGAACCAGCCCACCGAGTCCGCGCCGACCAGCGATCTCCGCACATTAACACCATCCTACATAACCTAGGGACAATCCTGCACATTTATACCAAGCCAAATAACCTACAAACCTGTATGTCCTTGGAATGTGGGAGGAAACCGGAGCACCCGGAGAAAACCGGAGCAGGTCACGGAGAACGTACAAACTCCGCACTGACAGCACTCGTAATCAGGATCGAACCTGGGTCTCTGGTGCTGTTAAGCCCCTGTCCCACTTAGGAGACCTAAACAGCAACCTCTGGTGACCTTGCCCGCCACCCAAGGTTTCCATGAGGTCACCGGAGGTTTTGGTCACTCTCCCTAATGGTCGAAAGTGGTTTCCGCGTGGCCGAGGCTTCATCTAGGTTGCTGCTATTTTTTCATCATGTTTAAAACCGGCCTTGACTATAAATAGGTTGCTTTTTTAAAAATCGATCATTTTTTAGCCGCAGGTCTAGTCGAAGCCGGTTTTCTTCATAGTCGAGGAAGGTTTTTAACATATGCGTGGGAGGTGGTAGGAGGTTGCAGGTCACCTCGACCTTGATTATTTTTTGGGTGGCAGCGGGCAAGGTCACCAAAGGTTGCTGTTTAGGTCTCCTAAGTGGGACAGGGGTTTTAAGGCTGCATATCTACCACTGCACCACCGTGCCACCCTGTTGTAAATGCTATTGATGAGAATGTCGGGAGAATAAAATGGGCATGGGATTGATTACGGGTGCTTGGTGACTAGCAAGGACTCGGTGGGCCGAAGGGCCTGTCCCTTACTATTGTGACGTCTGATTTGATGACCTTAATGAGACTTTATCATAAAGTTATAGGGTTTCATTTTTGTGTGATTACACCTTGTCTGTGTAGCTTGCCCTTGCACCTTTAACCCTTGATTGTCTGAACCCTGCCAATGTCCGTGCCCCAACACTGGTGTATCATGTTGAGACCCTTCTTCAGACTAAGAGTCAGATGAGGATGGAACAAGAGATACAGATGGTGATAGAGAGCAGCGTACAACCCAGCAGTATGAATATTGATTGCTCTGACTTTGTTATCCTTGCATCCTCTCTCTCCACACCTCCCCACCCAAGTCATACTACCTTCAAAGTCGTCTTTAGTTGTTATTGTCTGTAACTTGTTTTCACCGAGCCCACAGCTAAAAATGGCCCGTATCCTTTATCATTGTTACTTTTTTGTATATCTTTCACTCATTTGTTATACATCTCTCTACATCACGGTCTATATCTCTCGTTTCCCTCTCACCCGACTGAAGTCTGAGGAAGGGTCTCGACCCGAAAACGTGGCCATTCCTTTCCTCCAGAGCTGCCGCCTGTCCCGCTGGTTCACTCCAGCGTTTTTGTGTCTAACCTTGGTCTAAAGCCGCGTCGTCTGCAGTTCCTTCCTGCACTAGAGTATCATGGATGCTTCGGTGCGACCTTCCCCAGTTCAGGCCCCTCTTTCGCTACTTCCCGCAGGTCTCCTGTGGCAACTGCGACCCAGTGACATTGAGGTGGAGCTCCTGAGCCACACGCACAGGGTTGTGAGCAAAGACCTGGAGCAAGAGACTGGGCTACACACCGGCTGGATCGAGAACGGCGGCCTCTTCATCGCCTCGAACAAGCAGAGGTTGGACGAGTACAAACGCCTCATGTCAGTAAGTTCCTCCCGGACTTCATATGTTCAGAAGTGATTGCAGATTAGTTTAGTTTGGAGAAGCAGCATGGTAAACAGGCCGACAAAAGTGCTGGAGAAACTCAGCGGGTGCAGCAGCATCAATGGAGCGAAGGAAATAGGCAACGTTTTGGGCCGAAACCCTTCTTTGATACACAGGCCCTTCGGCCCACCGAGTCCGCACCGACCAGCGATCCCCGCACATTGACACTATCCTACACACACAAGGGACAATCTTATATTCATACCAAGACAATTAACCTATAAACCTGTACGTCTTTGGAGTGTTTCAAGAGAGAGTTAGATTTAGCTCTTAGGGACAAGGGAATCAAGGGATATGGTGGAAAAGCCAGAACGGGGTAATGATTTAGGATGATCTGCCATGATCATATTGAATGACAGTGCAGGCTCGAAGGGCCGAATGGCCTACTCCTGCACCTGTTTTCTATGTTTCTATGTTGGAGGAAACCGAAGATCACGGAGAAAACCCACGCTGGTCGCGGGGAGAACGTACGAACTCCGTACAGACAGCACCCGTAGTCGGGATCGAACCCGGGTCGCTGGCACTGTAAGCGCTATAAAGGCAGCAACTCTACCGCTGCGCCACCGTGCCGCGGCGAGATGAGCAGACTTAGGCCATTTGGCCCATCGAGTCTACTCCGCCTTTCATTCCAGGCAGATCTATCTTTCAAAAACCTTTGTTGAATATATTCGGCACCCAAAGATTCACAAGTTCCAGGTGAAATTTCTCTTCAACTCAGATCCCTGAGCTGAGAATTTAAAACCACCAAAACAATTTGTGGGTGTGACCTTGAAGTCACCTGGTTGCCATTTAAAAAAAAATCATAATGTCCTTAAAGGAGACTCGCTGGTCTGAGTCTATTTACATCTGCAGTCACACAAGCACACGTGGTGGGAATTGTGTCGTGTTCAATATAGGCAAGGTAACAGATAGAGGAAAAGGGGCATTGAGGTTCAATCAAAAAATGACGGAACGCGGAGAAGAGGCTTTTTGCCTCCTCTTAACTCTCTGAAACAGCTGACAGATTACTCTCACTTCCCTCTCTACTCCACAAGCCACCAATCTCTCCCTTTCACCGCAGTATCTTGTCCCCACCCCAACTTCATATCTGGTGTCGAGTATTAAAGTTCCGCCTTGTGTGAGCTGTCTCTCGCCCAAGTGCGTCAACATTATTTTATTTCCTAGACTCATAAATGCTGGAGTAACGCAGCGGGGCAGGCAGCATCTCTGGAGAGAGGGAACGGGTGACGTTTCGGGTCTCTCCGGAGACGCCGCCTGTCCCGCTGAGTTACTCCAGCATTTTGTGTCTGATCGGTTGAAACCAGCATATGCAGTGCCTCCCTACATCTTTTATTTCATACTTGGCTTATAATGGGTTTTGAGTTATTATACACGAGGGCAAGCAAGCGCAGTATGTTAGCCCTGACCACACAGTAGCTGAAAGTAATAATTAATCCCTTTTCATATTTACAGGCGTGCTGGCATCAGCCAGTGTTTAAATCAATCGCTAAATAAACTCTTGCACAAGCAGCAAGGTCAACGGGACATGAACAACATCCACCAACCCTTGTTTTGGGCCTCTAATGGTGTGCGGACTAGGGGGTGTGAGGGGGCAGAGTGTGAGGTCTGGGGTGGGCCTGCCAAGTGCTGAGTGTGTGCAAACACAAGCATTCAAAGGTTTTCATTACAGGATGGCAAGTAGCCCTTGCATCCCTTCTCTCTCTCTCTCTCTCTCTCTCTCTCTCTCTCTCTTTCCCCCCCCCCCCCCACCCTAGTCGTACTACTAGTTTCACTGTCGTCCCGTTGAATTTCAGTGTCTGTGTAACTCGTTATCACCAACCCCAACAGCCAACAATGGACCATTGTGGGCTCCACCTTTTACTGATTGTCGATACTTTTTGCATATGTTTCATTCACTTGAGCAATGTCTCTCTATATCACCGTCTATATCTCTCGTTTCCCTTTCAAGATTCAAGAGAGTTTATAGTCATGTGTCCTAGATAGGACAATGAAATTCTTGCTTTGCTTCAGCACAACAGAACATAGTTGGCATGAACACAGAACAGATCAGTGTGTCCATATACCATTTCTGACTTTCTGTCTGAAGAAGGGTCTCGACCCGAAATGTCACCGATTCCATTGTCTCCAGAGATTCCCCCTGACCCGCTGAGTTACTCCAGCTTTTTATGTCTGTCTTTGCTTTAAAACCAGCATCTGCAGTTCCTTCCTGCTCCTTTTGAAGTCTCTATGTTTCTGTTGAGGGGGAAGAAATGCAGAAACAGGAACCTGACCATTTAACGTTCTAAAGGACCTGTCCCACTTTGCGATTTTTCTCGGCGACTGCCGGAGTCGTATCAGTGTCGCCAAAAGATTTTGAACATTTCAAAATTCAGCGGCGACACAAAAAAAATGTTGCGACACTTGAAAAAAACGGCGCGCGTCAATACGTCGTCACGCCGCGTCACGCTGAACCACACCGCAAATCTGATACGTCAGTCAATGATGCCGGCAGTCGCTGAAAAAATCACTAAGTGGGACAGGCCCTTTAATCATTCCCTTTTGTCACCGATGGCTTGCATTGATCCGTATTAGAAACATAGAAACATAGAAAATAGGTGCAGGAGTAGGCCATTCGGCCCTTCGAGCCTGCACTGCCATTCAATATGATCATGGCTGATCATCCAACTCAGTATCCCATCCCTGCCTTCTCTCCATACCCCCTGATCCCTTTAGCCACAAGGGCCACATCTAACTCCCTCTTAAATATAGCCAATGAACTGGCCTCAACTACCTTCTGTGGCAGAGAATTCCACAGATTCACCACTCTCTGTGTGAAAAATGATTTTCTCATCTCGGTCCTAAAAGACTTCCCTCTTATCCTTAAACTGTGACCCCTAGTTCTGGACTTCCCCAACATCGGGAACAATCTTCCTGCATCTAGCCTGTCCAACCCCTTAAGAATGTTGTAAGTTTCTATAAGATCCCCCCTCAATCTTCTAAATTCTAGCGAGTACAAGCCGAGTCTATCCAGTCTTTCTTCATATGAAAGTCCTGCCATCCCAGGAATCAGTCTGGTGAACCTTCTCTGTACTCCCTCTATGGCAACAATGTCTTTCCTCAGATTAGGAGACCAAAGCTGTACACAATTACTTCTGGGGAAACTGAGACACGGAATAAATGACTCTCACTCCCCTGCGTGCAAACTGGAAAAACAGCACCTCATGTTCCACTTGGGTAGATTACAACCTAATGGTATGAACGTTGAATTCTCCAATTTTAAGATTTACCATTCCGCCACCCCCCCCCTCCCCCCCCCCTTCCAATTTTTTCTTCTTTCCAGTTCAGTTTCAGTTTAGTTTATTGTCACGTGTACCGAGGTACAGTGAAAAGCTTTTGTCGTGATGCTATCACCCTCCCCACGTCCACTCGATCAAGGCCTTAATAATAATAATAATACATTTTATTTATGGCCGCCTTTCAAGAGTCTCAAGGACACCTTACAAAAATTTAGCAGGTAGAGGAAAAACATGTAAGGGGAATGAAATAAATAGTAGAGACATGACTAGTACACAAAGTAGAAAGAATTCAATACAAAACACAGTATGAGGCAATTAATGCACAGATGAAAAGGGAAGGGGACGTGGGGCTAAGGATAGGCAGAGGTGAAGAGATGGGTCTTGAGGCTACTAAGTTCCAATCAGGAAATACAATACATGATTGCAACCGAGCCACTTACAGTGTGTGGACACGTGATAGTCCAGGGTAAAGCCAGTGAAGTCCGATCAAAGATCAAAGTCCGAGGGTCACCAATGAGGTAGATGGTAGTTCAGGACTGCTCTCGAGTTGTGGTAGGGTGGTTCAGTTTCTCTCCATTTTCCCCTTCTGCTCTCTTCCTTGTGGCCACTCCCCCCCTCCTCCCCATCCCCTTTTCGAACCCATTTATCACACTATCCCACCCTCCCCCCCCCCCTCTCGGCCCTGTCCCCTTCCATATATATCGCTCCCTCTGGCTTTATATTTCACTCCTCTTTCACCTCTCTCCTTTTGTGACACTATTCTGTGCCCTTGCCTCCTTCCGTCCCCTTGTTCATCTCTTGCCTTGTCCGCCCATCCCCCAAACAGCCCCCCCCCCCCCTCACCACCCCCCACTACTCCCACCTGTATCCACCTATCACTCTCCAGGCTTAATCCTGCCCCCACCTATTTTCACGCTTTCTCCCCGTTTTACAAATCAGTCTGAGGTAGGGTCCCCGACCAGAAACATCGCCTATCCATGTCCTCCGGAGATGCTGCCTGACCCGCTGAGTAACTCCAGTACTCTGTTGTTCCACGTAAAACGTTCAGACTGTCCATCCTATCGATGCTTCATAGTTTCAGATAAGAACAGGATAAATTATTTTTTTTAACCAATTCATCTTATTTTCCCTCCCTCTTTTAGTTGGGGAAGGCCTATGGGATTGAGTCCCATGTGTTGTCCCCCTCGGAGACGAAGGATCTGTACCCTCTGATGAACGTGAGTGACCTGTACGGCACTCTCTACGTCCCTACTGATGGCACCATGGACCCTGCCGGGACCTGCAGCACCCTGGCACGTGCGGCCACCACACGTGGGGCCACGGTAGGTCACCCGCTCCTCCCTGCCGGCAACCATCTCAGCGCCAGAGATCCAGGTTCGATCCCGACCGTGGGTGCTGTCAAATCACAAAGACGTACGGGCCTGTGGGTTAATTGTCCTCTCATAGAAACATAGAAAATAGGTGCAGGAGTAGGCCATTCGGCCCTTCGAGCCTGCACCGCCATTCAATATGATCATGGCTGATCAGCCAAATCAATATCCCAGACCTGCCTTCTCTCCATACCCCCTGATCCCTTTAGCCACAAGGGCCACATCTAACTCCCTCTTAAATCTAACCAATGAACTGGCCTCAACTACTTTCTGTGGCAGAGAATTCCACAGATTCACCACTCTCTGTGTGAAAAATGATTTTCTCATCTCGGTCCTAAAAGACTTCCCCCTTATCCTTAAACTGTGACCCCTTGTTCTGGACTTCCCCAACATCGGGACCAATCTTCCTGCATCTAGCCTGTCCAACCCCTTAAGAATTTTGTAAGTTTCTATAAGATCCCCCCCTCAATCTTCTAAATTCTAGCGTGTACAAGCCGAGTCTATCCAGTCTTTCTTCATATGAAAGTCCTGCCATCCCAGGAATCAGTCTGGTGAACCTTCTCTGTACTCCCTCTGTGGCAAGACTCCCCAAGTGTGGTAGACGGGAGAGTGAGAATGACATAGAACTTATTTTGGGTACATGGATAGGACAGAGTTAGAGGGTTATGGGCCAAACGCAGGCAGGTGTAACTGGGACCAGTGTAGCTGGGACATGTTAGCTGGTGTGGGCAAGTTGGGCTGAAGGGCCTATTTCCACCCTGTATGACTATGATTATGAGAACTAGTGTGATGGCTGGTCGTCGTAGACCCAAACTGGCCGAAGGGCCTGTTTCCATGCTGTATCTTTCAATCAATCATTTGAGCCTAACACCAGAATCTTGCATGTGGTGCAAGGCTGTGAATGGCATCTGTGTTATAGGACAGTGCTCAATAATGAGACGCCATTTTATAGCTGTTTGTCCTGTGGAAATATTTAACTCTTGTTTTGTGGATCGCATGGATTCTGATTCCTCTTGCCGATACCTCCTGACACCTCACGCTGCCTCGGCAAGGCCAGCAGCATAATCTAGGACAAGTCGCACCCTTGGCCACTCCACTCCTTCTGCCCTCTCCCATCTTGCAAAAGGTGTATAAGTGTGAAAACTCACACCTCCGCATTCAGGGACAGTTTCTTCCCAGCTGTTATCAGGCAACTGAATCATCCTACCACAACCAGAGAGCGGTCTTGAACTACTATCTACCTCTTTGGTGACCCTCGGACTATCCTTGATCGGACTTTACCTTGCGCTAAACGTTATTCCCTTATCGTGCTCCTGTACACTGTAAGCGGATCGATCTTCTTTCGTGTGGCGTGCACAGCCTAAAGTTGTAGGACAACTTGTACTATTTGATCTTCTGTTTGTGCACGTCGAGTTGATTGCATTAGTCGAAACAGGGCAGACCACGTGAAGGTTGCAAACTTCCACCCCAGTAGATCGATTGTAATCATGTGATCTTTGATTCCACCCTCTCACTTGAGCCTCACATCCGCCATGTCATTAAAACCTCCTTCTTTCATCTCCGCAACATCGCCAAACTCAGACCCTCTCTCACACCGCCTGCTGCTGAAAGACTCATCCATGCCTTCATCTCCTCCCGACTGGACTATTGCAACTCACTTCTCCTTGGCATCAGCTCCACCTACATCAACCGACTCCAACTGGTCCAGAACGCAGCCGCCCGACTCATCACCCACACCAAATCCTGGCATCACATCATTCCAGTCCTCAAAAAACTTCACTGGCTTCCCATCTCCCACCGGATCACCTACAAAATCCTGGTCCTCACCTACAAAGCCCTCCACCATCTGGCCCCCCCATATCTCACCGACCTCCTCTCCCCCTACCAACCCTCACGGTCCCTCAGATCCACATCAGCCGGTCTCCTCTCCATCCACAAGTCCAACCTCCGCAGTTTTGGGGACAGAGCCTTCTCCAGGGCAGCTCCCAGGCTCTGGAACTCCCTCCCCCAACTGATCCGCAATTCCGTGTCCCTCACCATCTTCCAGTCCCGCCTCAAGACCCATCTCTTCACCTCTGCCTATCCTTAGCTCCACGTCCCCGTCCCTTTTCATCTGTGCATTAATTGCCTCATACTGTGTTTTGTATTGAATTCTGTCTTTACTTTGTGTACTAGTCATGTCTCTACTATTTATTTCATTCCCCTTACATGTTTTCCCTCTACATGCTCAATTTTTGTAAGGTGTCCTTGAGACTCTTGAAAGGCGCCCATAAATAAAATTTATTATTATTATTATTATTATGTATTGCCGTTCTGCTGACTGGTTAGCGCGCAACGATAGCGTTTCACTGTACAGGTGAGGATAAACTAAACCGAAATTAACTCTGATAAATCGGTCACAGCTTCTCTTGCCTCCAATCCTGCAATTCCATGTGGCCAAAAGCACCAAGATTGCCACATAAGTTTCAATGGTGATAGACACAAAAAGCTGGAGTAACTCAGCGATGGTCGGTGCAGCATCCGTTGATCTGAAGAGAGATGGGTCTGCATTGGTACCGTGTAATCCGGGCAGTAGGGGTTGAGTGAACTAATTCAGAGTAGATCAAGGAGACATGTTCCATCTGGTCCCATCTGCACCCCTTGCTCCCCACCCATTGCACTTCATATCCCTTGTTCTTTTCGCCCTGTTTGCAGGAACGGGCCCAGAAATCACTTGAACTCGTTCAGCTTCACTTAACCCCTTAAATGGTGATTGTGCGCAGGTAAACATGGGCTTTGCTGGCTGCAACCCTCAGCCGTTAACGCCGCGGCAGTCAACTTACATTTATGCGGCTGCGTTAATGGGGATTGAAGGCCGGGGGTGAAGGCACTGGAGCGTGAAGACTCCGAGCCAAACACAGGAAGACGTTTCTGTTTCAGTGCATCTGTCTCTGAAGGCATTCACTGAGTTGTCTCATCGAACAGCTTGTTCAAATTGCTCGGGCGTTTCAGCCGACAAGGAAGCGTAGCAGCTTATGCGGAAAGTTGGTTAATGGGCAAGTGTTCCTTGGGCTGTAGGAGAGGGGTCAAAGCTGGCTCCGTCTTTACTTTCCCATCTGGGCTCCGTGGAATTTCGGGAAGCAGGAGGGGAGGTGGGCCGGGCGAGCTCAGAGTCTAGCCAAGGGATTTAACGTGGTCACTTAGAGTCATACAGTGTGGAAACAGGCCCTTCGGCCCACCTTGCCCATGCCGGCCAAGGTTCCCCATCTAAACTAGACCCACCTGCCTCACTTTGGCCCGTATCCCTCTAAACCTGGCCTATCCATGTACCTGTAAGAGTGTCGTTTCAATGTTGTTGTACTGCTTGTCTCAATAATCTCCTCTGGCAGCTTGGTTCATAAACCCACCGTGAAATTTAGAAAAAGTTGCCTCTCAGGTTCCTATTAAATTTCCCCCCTCGCCTTTAACCCATGTCCTCTGCTTCTCGATTCCCTTACTCTGAGTAAAAGACTCTGTTCATTCATCCAATCTATTCCCCTCATGTTGTTATACACCTTTATATGATCACCCCTCATCCTCCTGCGCTCCAAGGAATAAAGGAAAAAGTAGGTCACGGGGAGAACGTACAAACTCTGTGCAGACAGCACCCATAGTGAGGGTTGAACCCGGGTCTCTGGTGCTGTGAGGCAGCAACTCTACCGCTCTAAGATTTGAGATATCGAATCTTGGGTCAGAGTTCTTGGTGCAGGGATAAGGGTTGCACTCTGTGACATTTTTGTGGTTACTTAATTTCTCTCTCTCTCTCTCTCTCTCTCTCTCTCTCAAGGTGATTGAGAACTGCCCAGTGACGGGGATCCAGGTGAAGGTGGATGATTTTGGGGTTCGACGGGTCGCTGGCGTGGAGACAGACTATGGAACGATCCAGACAGCTTGTGCCATTAACTGCGCAGGTGAGACAGAGAGCGAGGCGGGGAGGTGCTGGCTTCACTCACCTGGCTGCAGTTCCCACCAGCCCACTGATAGACACATAGAAGCATAGAAAAATAGGTGCAGGAGTAGGCCATTCGGCCCTTCGAGCCCGTACCGCCATTCAATATGATCATGGCTGATCATCCAACTCAGTATCCTGCAATTGCCTTCTCTCCATACCCCCTGATCCCTTTAGCCACAAGAGTCACATCTAACTCCCTCTTAAATATAGCCAATGAACTGGCCTCAACTACCTTCTGTGGCAGAGAGTTCCAGAGATTCACCACTCTCTGTGTGAAAAATGCTATTCTCATCTCGGTCCCAAAGGATTTCCCCTTTATCCTTAAACTGTGTGACCCCTTGTCCTGGACTTCCCCAATCTTTCTTCATATGAAAGTCCTGACATCCCAGGAATCAGTCTGGTGAACCTTCTCTATGGCAAGAATGTTTTTCCTCAGATTTGGAGACCAAAACTGTACGCAATACTCCAGGTGTGGTCTCACCAAGACCCTGTACAACTGCAGTAGAACCTCCCTGCTCCTATACTCAAATCCTTTTGCTATGAATGCTAACATACCATTTGCTTTCTTCGCTGCCTGCTGCACCTGCATGCCTACTTTCAATGACTGGTGTACCATGACAGCCAGGTCTCGTTGCATCTCCCCTTTTCCTAATCGGCCACCATTTAGATAACAGTCTACTTTCCTGTTTTTGCCACCAAAGTGGATAACCTCACAATTATCCACATTATACTGCATCTGCCATCTGCCATGCATTTTCCCACTCACCCAGCCTGGACACACTTGGAAGGCCAGTCTAGTACCTGCCATTCACCCATCTTCAGGGTGCTCCCAAACTATCTCTCAATTCTGGTTATTTTTGTTAACATCGAGAATGTCTGCCCAGCAAATGTCACCAGCGCTGAGATTAGAAGTGTTCTCTTTGTGGTGGCCAACCGGTGAAATTCATTGTCACAGACGGCTGTGGAGGCCACGTCCATAGGCGGAGATCGATAGATTCTTGATTAGTACGTGTGTCAGGGGTTTCTGGGGAGAAGGCAGGACAATGGGGTTGAGAGGGAGCCATGGTTGAATGGTGCAGGAGATTAATCCTGTTCCTAGTTAATTATGAACTCCAAAAGTGGAACATTTTTTTGGTGGTTTAAAATGTTCAACTCAGGGTCTGAGTCGAAGAGAAATCTCATTTGGAGGATGCGAATCTTTGAAAAATCGTCTTTGAGGTTCAACAGATTTTTGGGTGACATGGGCAGGTGAATGTGATGTAAAGGTTCACCAGATGGGTTTTGCCATCTTCCAACCCCCACCCCCTAACCCCTCATCCCCCCCCCCCCCCCCCCCCCCCCAGCTCCCCTCACCTCCAGTCCTTGGCACTTCCCCAGGGCAAGTCCATCTTCCCACTGCCTATAAGTGAGCATTTAGTTCTTTAGTATCATATGTACCAAGGTATAGTTTTATTTTACCCGCAGTTCAGTAAAACTATTGGTGTCCATTAAGTACAATCCCAGTTTAAGTACAGAATGTTTTGAAACAGCCCACTGAGACTACGGAGTAGACTTGATGGGCCGAATGGCCTAATTCTACTCCTATTCCCTTTGACCATGTGCAAGAGATTAACACCGAGATTATCCATTGCTTTGGGGTGATGGGTAACGGAGAAAGGGGGTCGTGAGAAGGTGAGGTCAGAGTGCGGGAATATGATATATGATAAAACAGGATGTCTTGTGCGGAAGCAAGGAACTGCAGATACTAGATTACAGAGAAGGACACAATAGACAATAGACAATAGGTGCAGGAGGAGGCCATTCGGCCCTTCAAGCCAGCACCGCCAATTCAATGTGATCATGGCTGATCATCCCCAATCAGTAGCCTGTTCCTGCCTTCTCCCCATTTCCCCTGACTCCGCTATTTTTAAGAGCCCTATCTAACTCTCTCTTGAAAGCATCCAGAGAACCTGCCTCCACCGCCCTCTGAGGCAGAGAATTCCACAGACTCACCACTCTCTGTGAGGAAAAATGTTTCCTCGTCTCCGTTCTAAATGGCTTACTCCTTATTCTTAAACTGTGGCCCCTGGTTCTGGACCCCCCCAACATCGGGAACATGTTTCCTGTCTCTAGCGTGTCCAAACCCTTAATAACCTTATATGTTTCAATGAGATACCCTCTCATCCTTCTAAACTCCAGAGTGTACAAGCCCAGCTGCACCATTCTCCGGAGAACATGGATAGATGACGATTCGGGTCTGAAGAAAGGTCCCAGACCAGAAACGTCACCAACATATCCATATTGTCCAGAGATGCTGCCTGACCTGCTGAGTTACTCCAGCACTTTGTGTCCCTTTGTGATATGCTGTAGAGTGGATAAATCGTGGATGTGATGAATGGTGTTCATATTTTTGTTTAAACCTTGTTACATTTTTTGTCTCCCAACGTTCTCTGTAGCTGCACAAAGCCTCAGGTTGACCATGTAGATCAGGGAGAATTGTTGTACCTGCAGTGGTGCAGTGTGGCCAGCAGAGGGCAGGGCTGAGCAGCTGGGCACCGCTGTCATTGAGGTGTACAGCATGGAAGCAGGCCCTTCGGCCCAACTTGCCCACACTGGCCAACGTCTCATCTACACTAATCCCTCCTGCCTGCATTTGGTCCATATCCCTCCAAACCTGTCCGATCCATACACCTGTTTAGTTGCTTCTTAAACGTTGGGATAGTCCCTGCCTCAGCTACCTCCTCTGGCAGCTCGTTCCATACACCCACCACCCTTTGTGTGAAAAAGTTACCCCATCAGATTCCTATTAAATCTTTCCCCCTTCACCTTAAACCTCTGCTCTCTGGTGCATCTACCAGATCTATTCCTCTCATTATTTAATGCACAAAATCAAATCCCTTGCGAACCCCTCTCTCTCCACCCCTCCCCCCCACCCTAGTTGCCCTGTCAGTTCCACTGTTCGCATCCATGTGTCCCCTCGTTATCACCTCTTCCACAGCCAACAATGGACCATTGTGGGCTCTACCTTTCCATAGTAATTGGTGGCGCAGCGGTAGAGTTGCTGCCTCACAGCGCCAGAGACCCGGGTTGGATCCTGGCTATGGGTGCTGTCTGTACGGAGGTTGTACGTTCTCCCCGTGACCTGCGTGGGTTTTCTCTGAGATTTTCCCTTCTCCCACACTCCAAAGACGCGCAGGTTTGTAGGTTAGTTGACTTGGTTTAAATGTAACATTGTCCCTAGTGTGTGGAGGATAGTGTTAGTGTGCGGGGATCACTGGTCAGTGCCGGACTCGGTGGGCCGAAGGGCCTGTTTCTGCGCTGTATCTCTCCCAACTAAATGAATCGGTGCTGGTTCTGATTTGTTCTGCACCTTTTCATACCTCTAGTTTTCCTCTCTCCCCCTGACTCTCAGTCTGAAGAAGGGTCCCGACCCGAAACGTCACCTGTTCCTTTTCTCCAGAGTTGCTGCCTGACCCGCTGAGTTACTCCAGCATTTTGTGCTCTGTTTGGTGACAGGTGTGTGGGCTCGGAAGCTGGGGGCCATGGCTGGGGTTAATGTTCCTCTTATTGTCATGCGGCACGCCTATGTGGTGACAGAGCGGATCGAAGGAATCCAGGTACATTCATATGTGATAGGAGCAGAATTAGGCCATTCGGCCCATCACGTCTGCTCCGCCATTCAATCACGGCTGATCTATCTTTCCCTCTCAACCCCATTCTCCTGCCTTCTCCCCATAACCACTGACCCGTACTAATCAAGAATCTATCTATCTCTGCCTTGCAAATATCCATTGACTTGGCCCCCACAGCGTTCTGTGGCATGCCAGAGTCCAGGTGTCTAAAGCCCCTTGGTTCTATATTGACACGTATATGTTTCTGTGTCACAGTCTGACTGCCTCTGAGAGAGGTGCAAGCACTCTCATCCACGCTCTGTTCCCAGGAGCATGGGTTTCATTAGTTCATAAGTTATGGGAGCAGAATTAGGCCATTCGGCCCATCAAGTCTACTCTGCCATTCAATCATGGCTGATCTGAAGGCTGTGGAGGCCAAGTCAATGGGTATTTGTAAGGCAGAGATATAGATTCTTGATCAATAAGAGTATCAGGGGTTATAGAGTCATAGAGTGATACAGCGTGGAAACAGACCCTTCGGCCCAACTTGCCCACACCGGCCAACATGTCCCAGCTACACTAGTCCCTCCTGCCAGCATTTGGTCCATATCCCTCCAAACCTGTCCTATCCATGTACTTGTCCAACTGCTTCTTAAACAATGGGATGGTCCCTGCCTCCTCTGGCAGCTTGTTCCATACACCCACCATCCTTTGATGAAAAAGTTACCCCTCAGATTCCTAGTCTGTGTGTTCTAAGCCCACTTTGTTTGTGAGGCCCAGCGCAAATTGGAGGAACAGCACCTCATATTTCGCTTGGGCAACTTACACCCCAGCGGCATGAACATTGACTTCTCTAACTTGAAGTAACTCCCTCTCTCTCCATCTCCTCCCCCTTCCAAGTTCTCTGTCCAGTCTTACTGCCTCCGACTACATTTTATCTCTGTTTGCTGTTGTTACCTTCTCCGAACTAACAAATAATCTATTCTGCATTTTCCTTGATCTGCATTCCTTTTATCCTGTTTTCACACCTTACATTTCCTTATCTATGTATCTCCCACTCTCCCCTGACATCGGTCTGAAAAAGGGTCTCGACCTGAAACGTCATTCCTTCTCTCCAGAGACGCTGCCTGTCCCGCTGAGTTACTCCAGCATTTTTTGTCTACCTTCGATTTAAACCAACACCTGCAGTTCCTTCCCACCCACTTTGTATGTGTGTGTGTTGTCTCTGTTCACAGAACATGCCGAATGTTCGGGATCACGACGCCTCAGTGTATCTCCGTCTCCAGGGCGATGCCTTGTCGGTGGGAGGATACGAACCCAATCCAAACTTCTGGGAAGAGGTAAGAACCATCTGCCTGCATGTCAAACCTGGATGTGAACTGGAGCAGGAGAACCATAGATCTGGGACAATAAGGTGATTACAAAATGATCTGTTTCCAAGCAATGAATACCCTGTAACGTGCTTGGGATAGCAGCAGGGAGATGACATAACGAGGGGAGTTGCATATAGGAGCAAAGAGGTCCTTCTGCAGTTGTACAGAGCCCTGGTGAGACCACACCTGGAGTATTGTGTGCAGTTTTTGGTCTTCTGATTTCAGGAAGGACATTCTTGCTATTGAGGGAGTGCAGCGTAGGTTCAGAAGGTTAATTCCCGGGATGGCGGGACTGTCAAACGATGAAAGAATGGAGCGGCTGAGCTTGTATCCACTGGAATTTAGAAGGATGAGAGGATCTTATTGAAATATATAAGATTACTAGACTAAGTGGGACCCGTTGGGTCCCATGTTCACACGGGAGGGCTGGTCCCCTGACGCAATATTCCACCTCTCCACCAATTCCAATATTGGTAGCCAGTGGGGGGGGGGCTATCTGGAGTGCTGGTATGGGTTCTTGGGGTGGCAGCTCAGTCCCTCAAGCCTGATCTGCTGGCAGCTCACTCACGGCTGGTGGGCTGACAGTTGACATGACTATTCCTTGAAACTCCTTTTCAAGCAGGGTGCAAGGCCACCAAATTCAAATCCATGTTCCTACCATTTCAAGCAGGGTGCAAGGCCACCAAATTCAAGTGCAGTTTCATACCACTTTCAGCCGGGTGCAAGGCCACTTCTGGGTTTTATAACCCCTCCCTCTCCCACCGGAAAAGGTGTGGCTTTCATGGCGTGATTGACAGGAGAGAGATTCTCAACATTTTTTAAACACTAATAACACTTTTAATTTTCATTAATAGGAAGAATTCTCTGCACCTACTCAGCAGAGGGGGACTGAGTAAGATGGCCAAAAATCACAGCCGCAAGTGGTAGCGTTTTATCTAAAATCAATATAGAGTGCAAACAGCAAATAAGTGCATTTGCAGTAGTGCCTTTTAACTTCAAGCCAAAGCACGCAAGCCACCATTTGCAGTTAGTAGTACCTCTCAACTTCAAGCCAAAGCACGCAAACAACCATTTGCAGGCAGTGCCTTTTTACTTCAAACAACCCATATTTTTATTTTCAAATCACATTAAGGGGACTCACAGTTGTGTTGACATTTGTTCAGTGTTATTCAGAGCTCAGAGAGATGTGACCCTTGGCCTCATCCATCTTCCAGAGACTGAGTGAGGCACACCACTTCCTGGTTTTATAGTCCCTCCCCCTCCCTCCAGCAGGGGCAGCAGAGAGAATGGTGAATTTTAAAAAAACGTTAATACCTCTCTGACTTGTCATCGATGGGAAAAATCCTCCGCACCCGTAAGGCGGAGGGGGGCTCTGAGCGAGGTGGCCAAAAATGACGGCCGTAGGTGGTGGCGTTCTGTCGGAAATCGCAGCACAGTGGGCCAAAAGCGGTCAAGATCAGAGTTTTAGTAATATAGATTAAGGGATTGGACAGGAAACATGTTCCTGATGTTGGGGGAGTCCAGAACCAGGGGCCACAGTTTAAAACTAAGGGGCAGGCCATTTTGAACTGAGATGAGGAAAATGTTTTTCAGCCAGAGAGTTGTGAATTTGTGGAATTCTCTGCCTCAGAGGGCAGTGGAGGCCGATTCACTGGATGCATTCAAAAGAGAGTTAGATAGAGCTCTTAGGGCTAGAGGAATCAAGGGATATGGAGAGAAGGCAGGAACGGGGTACTGATTGTGGATGATCAGCCATGATCACATTGAATGGCGGTGCTGGCTCGAAGGGCCGAATGGCCTACTCCTGCACCTGTTGTCTATGTTTCTATGATTAAATGGGTGAGGAGCAGGGACATGAAGTGTCTAGTGAGAGTCAGAGTGTGCAACAGCATTGCAGCTTTGGAACTGCTGAGTTTTTCCGTCTCTCGATGCAGGTCCAGGATAAGTTTGCCTTCAGCCTCTTTGATCTGGATTGGGATGTCTTCACCCAGTTGATCGAGGGAGCAATTAATCGTATTCCTGTACTGGAGACGACTGGGGTGAAGTCAACTGTGTGTGGCCCAGGTATGAAGCCGGTCGTTAACGGGCAGGGAGTGGGCTCGGCAGGACAGCGGTCTTCACCGTAGCATAGAACCAGCGTTGGTCGGCGCGGACTTAGTGGGTCTGCTATATCTCTAAACACTATCTTTTTATCTATAAAACGCTATATCTCTAAACGTTATATTTTTTTGTGTCGTTTAGAGACACAGCATGAAAACAGGCCATTCGGCCCACCAAGTCCGTGCCAAACAGCAATCTCTGTACACTAAAAGCCCTGTCCCACTGTACGAGTTCTTCTTCTTCTTCTTCTTCTTGCTTATGGCGTGCACAGCCTAAAGTTGTAGGACAACTTGTTCTATTTGATCCTACTTTATTGTGCACGCCAGGTTGATTGCATTAGTCGAAACAGGGCGGACCACGTGAAGGTTGCAATCTCCCACCCCACTGTACGAGTTCATTCCAAGAGCTCTCCCGAGTTTGCCCTGATTCGAACTCAGAGATTTACGGTAATGGCCGCTCGTAAGCACTCGGGGATCTCGTGGACATTTTTCAACATGTTGAAAAATCTTCACGAGTCTTCCCGTGCTTACCTGCCGTTAGCGAGTCTTCTCGAGTACCTGCCGTTAGCGTTACGAGCCGCTAAGAGACGTCCCCGAGCTCCGACGTACCCGCTACGTTCATTCTCCGTGCTTACCACGAGTTTGATTTTTTTTTTAAACTCGGGAGAGCACTTAAATGAACTCGTACAGTGGGACAGGGCCATTACACTATCCTGCACACACACATAGGGACAATTTGTACCAAAGCCAAATCACCCACAAATCTATACAGCTTTAGAATGTGCGAGGAAACCAGAGCTCTCGGAGAAAACCCACGCAGATCACGGGGAGAGCTTACAAACTCCGTACAGACAGCACCCGTAGTCAGGATGGAACCCGGATCTCCGGCGCTGCGTTCGCTGTAAGGCAGCAACTCTACCGCTGCGCCACTGTGACCGCCCTTCAGACATCTGACGAAGAATCCCGACCCCATACATTGTCTGTCCATTCCCTTCCACAGATGCTGCCTGACCCGCTGAGTTCTTCCAGCACTTTTTGTGTTGCAGTAGATTTTCTGATTTTTTCCCCCCAGACTGTTGACACAGCGAGGAGTCGGAGCAAATAAACCTCTTGCTTATCCCGCCTTTCTGGGCAGTGTGTTCCCGGGACATTATACAGTTTAATATTGCCACTTATCTGAAGAAGGGTCTCGACCCGAAACGTCACCCAATCCTTCGCTCCAGAGATGCCGCCGGACCCGCTGAGTTACTCCAGCATTTGGGGTCTCTCTTTGGGATTCGAGGAAATCATTTCTCTTGCTCTGCAGTTGCTGGCCAGTAGGTGGAGCTATTTCATGGCGTTAAGATTAGGAGCCAACATTTAGGATATTCGGAACATTTTCTTTCCCAATTCTAGTTCTCTAAGGACTGAGGAGATGTGGAGGGTTGAGGACCTGCAAACACTGTTAAATATGTGAACTGTGGACGAAAATAAAAAGTCAAAGTGCTGGAGTAACTCAGCGGGTCAAACAGCATCCCTGGAGAGCATGAAGAACATGCATAGGTGATGTTTTGGGTCGGGACCAGGGATGTACTGCCGCCAGATCTCTGACAGCGGGAATTTCAACTAGCGGGGAATTTAACAGCGGCCACATATTAAATCTTGTTCGACCCTCTTGGGAGACTTGCTTGTCCCCCCCCCCCCCCCCCCCACAAAGCAAATCCTGAAATGGTGCCCCTGTTTGACAGCTTCAGCACCTAAAATGTTAGCACAGCAGCACTGGTTGGGACCCAATATTGGTTACACTAAGGACTCTGGGCATTTTTGCACAAGCATTGGGATTATTTTATTTTCAGTTCATTTTCCGTTCTTTAAACTACAGAGATGCAGCACGGAAACAGGCCCTTCGGCCCATCGAATCCACGCCGACCCGTGATCACCCCCCACACCAACACAATCCTATACACTAGGGACATTTTATAATTTTATCAAAGCCAATTAACCTACACACATGTGAGTTATCTGAGTATTGTGTTCACGGGCCTGTTGTGGTGCAGTATGTGAGAATGTTGTTGTTCCATTGTCAGCATATATGACAATTAAACACTCCAGACACCTGATTCTGTTGCAGTTCCGATGTGTTCTGCATCTCCTGTGCAAATACAGGCCCGATGGTGATGCTAAAGATGCATTCAAAATGCTGGAGTTACTCAGGGGGCCAGGCAGCATCTCTGGAGAAAATGGATAGGTGATGATTCAGGATGGGACCCGACCTGGAATGTAACCCATCCATTTTCTCCAGAGATACTACCTGTCCCGCTGAGTTACTCCGGCACTTCATGTTTATCTTTGGTATAACCCAGCATCTGCAGTTCCTTCTTATTACTGACGGTGATGCTTTTTGTTGTGTGCAGAGTCTTTCACTGCCGACCACAAGCCGCTGATGGGGGAAGCTCCGGAGCTCAGAGGCTTCTACCTGGGGTGTGGATTCAACAGCGCTGGTGAGAGCCCAGACAATTCCCTCTGATTCCTTAAGTTTAGTTTAGTTTTGAAATACAGCGCGGAAGCAGGTCCTTCGGCCCAGGGAGTTCGCGCCGACCAGCGATCCCTGCACACTGTCACCAGGGGGCAATTTACAATTTTACCGAAGCCAATTAACCCACAAACCTGCACGTGTTTGGAGTGTGGGAGGAGACGGGAGCACCCGGAGAAAACCCACGCGGGTCACGGGGAGAACGTACAGACAGCACCCGTGGTCAGCGTGGAACCCGAGTGTCTGGTGCTGTGACCCGGGTTCCACCCTGATCACTGCCCCTCTGTGGCCATCCCTCAGTACTGCCCCTCTGTGGCCATCCCTCAGTACTGCCCCTCTGTGGCCATCCCTCAGTACTGCCCCTCTGTGGCCCTCCCTCAGTACTGCCCCCCTGTGGCCATCCCTCAGTACTGCCCCTCTGTGGCCATCCCTCAGTACTGCCCCTCTGTGGCCCTCCCTCAGTACTGCCCCTCTGTGGCCCTCCCTCAGTACTGCCCCTCTGTGGCCATCCCTCAGTACTGCCCCTCTGTGGCCATCCCTCAGTACTGCCCCTCTGTGGCCCTCCCTCAGTACTGCCCCTCTGTGGCCCTCCCTCAGTACTGCCCCTCTGTGGCCATCCCTCAGTACTGCCCCTCTGTGGCCCTCCCTCAGTACTGCCCCTCTGTGGCCATCCCTCAGTACTGCCCCTCTGTGGCCCTCCCTCAGTACTGCCCCTCTGTGGCCATCCCTCAGTACTGCCCCTCTGTGGCCCTCCCTCAGTACTGCCCCTCTGTGGCCATCCCTCAGTACTGTTACTCCCACAGTGAAGTACTCGCTCCATACCGCTCTTCATTGTCCGATTCAGATTCAGATTTAATCTTTATTGTCATTGTCAGTGTACAGTACAGAGACAACGAAATGCAGTTAGCATCTCTCCCAGAAGAGCGACATAGAATATGAGCAATAAATATATATACGTACATACAGTCATCGTATATGGAGTGTCCGGGGTAGGGGGGGGGGGGGGGGGGGGGGGGGGTGACGGGCAATCACTGAGGTACAGAGTTAAGTAATGTAACAGCCGCCGGGAAGAAGCTGTTCCTGGACCTGCTGGTCCGGCAACGGAGCGACCTGTAGCGCCTCCCGGATGGTAGGAGGGTAAACAGTCTGTGGTTGGGGTGAGAGCAGTCCTTGACGATGCTGCGCGCCCTTCGCAGACAACGCTTGCTTTGGACAGACTCAATGGAGGGGAGCGAGGAACCGGTGATGCGTTGGGCAATTTTCACCACCCTCTGCAGTGCTTTCTGGTCGGAGACAGAGCAGTTGCCATACCATACTGTGATACAGTTGGTAAGGATGCTCTCGATGGTGCAGCGGTAGAAGTTCACCAGAATCTGAGGAGACAGATGGACCTTCTTCAGTCTCCTCAGGAAGAAGAGACGCTGGTGAGCCTTCTTGACCAGAGTTGAGGTATTGTAGGACTCCTTCAAGTACTGATGATCCAAGCAAGAGGCTGGGTTGGGTCTGCTGGGTTTAAGGCTGGGACGGGCCCGTGATCTTTTGATTCAGGTCTCTTTGAGCTTCAAGCCTGTGGCTTCCCCTCTTCCCCAGTCATAATTCATCCTGGCTGTGTTGAGGTACATGCAGTGAGGAGTAGCCAGGCAGCGAGGGCAGCTAACTGAACCTCGTGATTTCTCTGCTCAGGTATGATGCTGGGAGGTGGCTGCGGGAAGGAGCTCGCTCACTGGGTCATTCACGGTCGACCCGAGATGGATATGTATGGTTATGACATCCGGTGAGTATACAGTGGACCAAGTGCAGTTGCTTCACCAGCATAAGTTCATGTGATAGGAGCAGAATTAGGCCATTCAGCCCATCAAGCCCACTCTGCTAGTCAATCATGGCTGATCTATCTCTCCCTCCATTCTCCTGCCTTCTACACACAAGCTCTGACACCTGTACTAATCCAGCATGTATCTCCGCACTCCTGTACACCCCAGATAAGGTTGGGACCCCGCACCCCAGTGAGTGTGTCTGTGTCTGTGTCTGTGTCTGTGTCTGTGTCTGTGTCTGTGTCTGTGTCTATCTCTGTCTCTGTCTCTGTCTCTGTCTCTGTCTCTGTCTCTGTCTCTGTCTCTGTCTCTGTCTCTGTCTCTGTCTCTGTCTCTGTGTCTGTCCTGTTCATTGGCTCTAGACCCTCTTCGAATATACTTAACTTCATAGGTTTATGGGTTCTAGGAGAAAAATTAGGCCATTCGGCCCGTCAAGTCTACTCCGCCATTCAATCATGACAGATCTATCCATCTTTCCCTCTCAACTCCATTCTCCTGCCTTCTCCCCGTAACCCCTGACACCCGTACTAATCAAGAATCTATCAATCTCTGCCTTAAAAACATTCATTGACTTGGCCTCCACAGCCGTCTGCAATCCTCCACTCCTGCTTCATCCCGCGTGTTCTCTCTCTCTTCTCACCTGGGCTCCAGGTATGTACATAGTGTGCGTTCCTGCAAGGGCCTCCTTAAGATGGAGGTGTCTCCTTGGGATGGAGATGTGCCAACGCCTCTTTCCTTGCCCGCCTCCACAGGCGCTTCCATCACTCAATGACCAACGATAATCGCTGGATCCGAGAGCGAAGCCACGAATCCTACGCCAAGAACTACTCGGTGGTCTTCCCGCACGACGAGCCCCTCGCTGGGAGGAACATGAGGCACGACCCTCTGTACCAGGTGGGTGGTTGCCATCACGGGAATGGCGTTGATGTGGCATGTGGCAAGGGGCAAGGGTGAGCTTATAGAGTCACAGAGTGATACAGCATGGAAACAGGCCCTTCGGCCCATCCTGCTCACACCGGCCAACATGTCCCAGCTACACTAGTCCCACCGGCCCGCGTTTGGTCCATATCCCTCCAAACATGTCCTATCCATGTACTTGTCTAACTGTTTCTCAAATGTTGGGATAGTCCCAGCCTCAACTACCTCCTCTGGCAGCTTGTTCCATGCACCCACCACCCTTAGTGTGGAAAAACATACCCCTCAGATTCCTATTAAATCCTTTCCCCTTCACCTTAAATTATGTCCTCTGGTCCTCGATTTGCCTACTCTGTGCATCTACCCGATCTATTGCTCTCATGCTCGTTGGAGAACACCCCAAGGGCACTCTAATCCACTTTACACTTTAGAGATGCAGTGTGGAAACAGACCCTTTGGCCCACCTAGTCCGCACTGACCAGCTAGCACTATCCTACACACATAATTCTTCCAAGGCTTGAAAGGGTGAATAGAGTAATTCAGGATTGGAACAGGCCCTTCAGCCCAACTTGCCCATTCTGACCAAGATGCCCCATCTACATTGTGCCCATCAGCCCACATTGCAAAGATGATATTTCCATTGCCTTGTAAATGAATAGTTGGCCTTGCATGACGGAGATGTGGAGAAATATCCAGGCAAGCGGGCAGTAAACGTAGGAACATAGAAAATAGGTGCAAGAGTAGGCCTTTTAGCCCTTCGAGCCAGCACCGCCATTCAATATGATCATGAATGATCATCCAAATTCAGTACCCCGTTCCTGCTTTCTCCCCGTATCCCTTGATTCCATTTGGAATTCTCTCACCAAGAGAGCTGTGGAGTTTCGGTTGTTGAGCAAGCTCGCTGTGTTTGTGGATATTGAGGGGTTTGGGTTGGTGCCGGGATGGAAGATCAGCCGTGATCTGATGCAAATTTGGTGGCAAAAACAGGAAAGTAGACTATTATCTAAATGGTGACCGATTAGGAAAAGGGGAGATGCAACGAGACCTGGGTGTCATGGTACACCAGTCATTAAAAGTAGGCATGCAGGTGCAGCAGGCAGTGAAGAAAGCGAATGGTATGTTAGCATTCATAGCAAAAGGATTTGAGTATAGGAGCAGGGAGGTTCTACTGCAGTTGTACAGGGTCTTGGTGAGACCACACCTGGAGTATTGCGTACAGTTTTGGTCCCCTAATCTGAGGAAATACATTCTTGCCATAGAGGGAGTACAGAGAAGGTTCACCAGACTGATTCCTGGGATGTCAGGACTTTCATATGAAGAAAGACTGGATAGACTCGGCTTGTACTCGCTAGAATTTAGAAGATTGAGGGGGGATCTTATAGAAACTTACAAAATTCTTAAGGGGTTGGACAGGCTAGATGCAGGAAGATTGGTCCCGATGTTGGGGAAGTCCAGAACAAGGGGTCACAGTTTAAGGATAAGAGGGAAATCTTTTAGGACCAAGATGAGGAAAACATTTTTCACACAGAGAGTGGTGAATCTGTGGAATTCTCTGCCACAGAAAGTAGTTGAGGCCAGTTCATTGGCTATATTTAAGAGGGAGTTAGATGTGGCCCTTGTGGCTAAAGGGATCAGGGGGTATGGAGAGAGGGCAGGTACAGGATACTGAGTTGGATGATCAGCCATGATCATATTGAATGGCGGTGCAGGCTCGAAGGGCCGAATGGCCTACTCCTGCATCTATTTTCTATGTTTCTATGTTTCTAAATGCTGGAGCGGAGGCTTGGTTTTTCCGATTGCAACTTGGGTGCTGAACATTGGTCCGTTGGCAGGAACTCCTCCAGCAAGGCTGCGTCTTCCAGGAGAGGCACGGATGGGAGCGGCCAGGCTGGTTCAACCCGACGGGACCCGCTCCGGTGAGTACCTCCTGCCCCACCGGGTCACGGCCAACGTCTGCAGATAACTGGATAAGGAGCAAGAGAGGGGATAGTATGGGTACTGGAGTTTGTGTGAACATATAGTATTGGACGGTACAGCACAGGAACAGGCCCTTCGGCCCAAAATGACAAACATGAGGTGTAGGAAGGAACTGCAGACGCTGGTTTACACCGAAGATAGACACTAAATGCTGGAGTAACTCAGCGGGGCATGCAGCATCTTTAGTTTAGAGATATAGTGTGGAAACAGGCTCTTCGGCCCAACTAGTCCGTGCTGACCTGCACTCCTCGCACATTAACACTACCCTACACACACTAGGGACATTTTTACATTTATACCAAGCCAATTAACTACAAACCTGTACGTCTGTGGAGTGTGGGAGGAAACCGAAGATCTCGGAGAAAACCCACTCGGTCACGGAGAGAACGTACAGACTGCGTACAGACAGCGCCCGTAGTTGGTATCGAACCCGAGTCTCTGGTGCTGTGAGTGCTCTAAGGCAGCAACTCTACCGCTGCGCCACTGTGCCGCACAAGGAATGATGCTGAGGTATAAGGGGACAGCACTGATCGACTCCATAGACAATAGGTGCAGGAGGAGGCCATTTGGCCCTTCGAGCCAGCACCGCCATTCAATGTGAACATGGCTGATCATCCCCAATCAGTACCCCGTTCCTGCCGTCTCCCCATATCCCCTGACTCATTGGTGATCTCTCTATTCCTAACATACACCGTCAGTCTCTGTCCATCCCGTCACTCACCACCAGCTGAAGCCATCTTGCCTGGTGCATCATTTACCTCCCTGCCCTGTTGACACTTTGCTCTTGTCTCCAGCCTCTGGATTATGATTATTACGGAATGTACGATAACAAGCGGCATGAGGATTACAGGTACAATCAGCTACTGCGGGAAGATTACACCTTTGATTTTCCTTCGCACCACGATCAGGTAGGTACCTGCTTCCTCTTCACCAACACCCACTCACAGAGACATTCGCTATTTTTACAGCAGCAGAAATGTGTGCCCGCAGTCAGCAGCTAAATGAACAGAGGCTGCAGAATCGGCAATGAACCACAGGCTCCAGTGCAGTGACTGCCAAAGAACAATTGTCCATTCACCAGAGAGAGCGAGAGAGAGAGAGAGAATGTGTGTATTCACACGTGTGTGAATGTGTGTTTGCATGCACAAGTATGTGTGTGTGTATGCACGCGAGTGTGTATGCGCGTGTATGTACGTGTGTATGCACGTGTGTGTGTGCACGTGTGTGTGTACACATGCAAGTGTGCAGGCACAAGTGTGTGCACAAGTGAATGTCTGCACAACTGTATGGCTGTCGATGCACAAGGGTGTGCTTGTACACAACTGTGTTTGCACATGTGTGTATGTGTGCACAAGCGAGTGTGTAAGTGAGTGCGCAAGTGTGGATGTGCACAGTGGGTGTGTGTCTGTGAGCAGGTGTGTTCATTTCAGGAGATGTCGGCACCAAAGATCCGATAACGGAGCAAGATAGACCACTCCTGCTAAATGCAATGGGCTGACGTGTAGTACGCAACGGAGCGGAACGTGGGCCTTTTTTTCATCCATTTCAGTAACCCGACCCGACCCGACCCGCAGTGTAATCAACGTTGCGGGGGAACAGTTTGTGTTAATAAATTATAATTCTGAAAATGAGGAGAAGATTTTTCCCAAAGAATCTTTATTTTTACGAGGATGTTTCCGTAACCGGCTTCCGTCTCCGCACTAGTATCTTTGCTCCGCTATGGGATCTTTGGTACGGAGACGGAAGCCGGTTACGGAAATGGGGCCGAAAATTACCCATGAATCTGCCCATGACCGTACTACGTCTTTTTTGTCGAGTGATCTATCTAGCTCGCTATAGGATCTTTGGTCGGCACAACAGGGATTTTGGAGAAGATTGTGGAGTGAGAGGGAGTGGGTAGAGCCAGCCCACTTTACTGCAACTCATTCACACGCCCCTCTCACCACATTTTGATGCACGATGCACTGTGGGGCATCCAATAAATATTCGCTCGGTACCTGATGGTCATCTATGCAGCGTCAAAGGTGTTAACATGTTCACAAGATGGTGATCATTCCAGGGAACCAACATCACTGGGTTTAGAGAATGTGGGCTGCAGCAGAGCAGTTTGGAGATCGATACATTCCAT
>NC_045987.1:6019126-6122356 GCF_010909765.2 Amblyraja radiata | reverse complement strand
TCCCCGCCTCTCTCTCCCCGCCTCTCTCTCCCCGCCTCTCTCTCCCCGTCTCTCTCCCCGTCTCTCTCCCCGCCTCTCTCACCTAATTGCAGCACAGTGGTGCAGCTGGTAGAGCCGCTGCCTCACAGCACCGGTCCTAGGTTTGATCCTGACGTCGGGTGCTGTCTATGCGGAGTTTGCACGTTCGCCCTGTGACCACGTGGGATTGCGCCGGTTTCCACCCAAATCCCAAAGACGTGCGGGTTTGTGGGTTAATTGTCCCAGTGTGTCGGGAGTGGATGTGAAAGTGGGATAACTAGAACTAGAGTGAACGGGTGATGGATGGTCGCCGTGGACTCGTTGGGCCGAAGGGCCTTTTCCATGTTGTCTCAATCAATGCTCTCTCCCATTGCCACCTCTATTCCTGTCGCCCACATCCCCCTTCTCATTGTCTCTCCTCTTCCCTTCATCTTATTCTCCGTTGCCTCTCTCGGTTTGTTTTGAGTCTGTTGCGTACCCCAACCTCGTTAATCTTGCTATCTAAATTATTCCAGTGGTAACGTGGTCCAGTAAATCCCACCACCGGTGAAACGCTATCAGTTGTAATTCTGTTAGACCCTACACTCACTGTATTCCTCCCGTATTGCCATTCATACTCTTTTCCCAACTCCCAGTCATAAGTTCATGTGATAGGAGCAGAATTAGACCATTCGGCCCATGATCTATCTCTCCCTCTTAACCCCATAGTGTCATAGAGTGATACAGCGTGGAAACAGGCCTGTTGGCCCAACCTGCCCACACTGGCCAACATGTCCCAGCTACACTAGTATCACCTGCCCATATCCCTCCAAACCTGTCTGATGTACCTGTCTAACTGTTTCTTAAACCTTGGGATAGTCCAAGCGTCAACTACCTCCTCTGGCAGCTCGTTCCATACACCCACCACCTTTGTGTGTAAAAGTTACACCTCAGATTCCTATTAAATCTTTCCCCCTTCACTTTAAACCTATGTCCTCTGGTACTCGACTCCCTCACACTGGGCAAGAGACTCTACCACATTCTCCTGCCTTCTCCCCATAACCCCTGTCACATCCTTACAATGATCCTCTGACAATGTTTCCTTGAGATTTTTGTTCCTGACTTGTTGATGTGTTTCTGACGTTGAGGTGCTGGTGTATTTCCAGGTAAAACGGTGTACACCTGCATGCTGAATAGTCGAGGCGGGGCAGAGAGCGATCTTACTGTGAGCCGCATCGAGTCCTCTCCACAAGGATCATCTCTCACTCCTACCTTCGAAGGTAATCAGCTGAAGGTCATCAGCCGGGTCAGAATAAAATGTAGTTTAGTTTAGTTTAGTGAGGAGTCAGTATAAGGAAGCTCCATTGAAGGGTGGCGCAAGGGTACAGCAGGTAGTTCTGCTGCCGCAGGGGTCTAAAGACGGGGTTCAATATTGATTTCAGGTGCTTGAGAGATACAGCGTGGAAACAGGCCCTTCGGCCCACCGAGTCTGGGCCGACCAGCGATCCCCACCCCGGATCCCCAGCTCCTCCAAACCCTGCAGTGTTGATGATCTGAGCAGCACGGTGGTGCAGCGGTAGAGTTGCTGCCTTACAACGCCAGGGACCCGGGTTCGATCCCGACAACGGGTGCTGTCTGTGTGGAGTTTGTACGTCCTCCCCGTGACCTGCGTGGGTTTTATCCGACATCGTCGGTTTCTTCCCACAGTCCAAAGACGTACAGGTTTGTAGGTTAATTGACTTGGTATGAATGTAAAATTGTCCCTAGTGTGTGTAGGATAGTGTTAATGTGCGGGGATCGCTGGTCGGCACGGACTCGGTGGGCCGAAGAGCCTGTTTCCGCGCTGTTTCTCCAAACTAAACAGATTTTTTTGTGCATCTTGAGTGAGGATCTAATTGCCTCAGATGCGAGGTTGCACCAGCTAAGGCTTCATTAACCAAACTCAGAAGTAAGAGTGTAGGAAGGAACTGCACATTCTGGTTTATACCAAAGACAGACACAAAGTGCTCGACTAACTCAGCGGGTCAGGCAACATCTCTGGAGAAAAATGATGGGTGACATTTTGGGCCAGGACCCTTCTTCAGACTGAAAGTAGAGGGGAGGGAACTGGAGGTAAGAATATGCCAGAAGATAGCAGGGCCGGCAATAGACTTGATGGGCCGAATGGCCTAATTCCGCCTCTATAATCTATGAACACCAACAGCAGGGATGGGACAGGTGATATGCAGAGTAAAGCTTCCTGTAGCAAACCCTTCTGGGGCAGTGCTAGCGTAGATTGGGTAGAGATTGTGGGAGTTAAGGCTGATGTAGGATTCTGGTCACAGCTCTGGTCTGGGGCCTGGTCATTAATATTGAGACAGTGAAACGGTGACTGCAGATCAGACAATTGTACAAATGATATTTTCTCGTCTTGGCCCTTCTGGATCATCAAGGGAATTAAATTTTCTTTCACCATGAGTAGTCTGTTTGCGCCGCGCTAACTCAATTGCCTGGTCTCGGCCTCGAGGGCTGTACCTTTCCTTGTGCTTCTCGTGATATTTTATCTTTTTAAAGAGCCGGGAGTGGGAGTAATTCGATTGCAGTGACATTGCAGCTGAAGTGTGTTTAATCTGAGCACCAACGTAATTAGATTGTAGCAAGGTCTGGCTGTGGGCCTTGTCTCAGCCTGAGTGCCAGTCATCACCTGCTGTCTGCATGCACTGGGCAATGGGTGACACACACACACACACACACACACACACACACACACACACACACACACACACACACACACACACACACACACACACACACACACACACACACACACACACACACACACACACACACACACACACACACACACACACACACAAGGCTGCAGTAACTCAGCGGGTCAGGCATCAACCCTGAACAAAAGGAATAGGTGACGTTTCGGGTCGAGACCCGAGGGAGTTAGATGTGGCCCTTGTGGCTAAAGGGATCAGGGGGTATGGAGAGAAGGCAGGTACAGGATACTGAGTTGGATGATCAGCCATGATCATATTGAATGGCGGTGCAAGCTCGAAGGGCCGAATTGCCTACTCATGCACCTATTTTCTATGTTTCTATGTTTCTTCATCAGACTGAAGAAGGGGCTCGAGCCGAAACGTCACCCATTTCTTCTCTCCAGAGAAGCTGGAGTTACTCCAGCATTTTGTGTCTATCTTCGGTTTAAACCAGCATCTGCAGTTCCTTCCTACACTGTTCCCTGATCCTATTCCTTTATTCATGACATGAAAACATTTCATTCCAGAATTTCAGGCAGAAGATCCAGATCCAGGGATATTTTCTTCCCAGCTGCGATCAGGCAACTGAACCATCCTTCGACAACTAGAGAGGGGTCCTGAGCTACAACCTAGCTCATTGGGGACTCTCAGACGATCTTTAATCGGACTTTATCTTGCACTATTTAGGGTGGTGAACCTGTGGAATTCATTGGCACAGACGGTTGTGGAGTACAGTTCCTTTGTTGCCACGCTGTGAGAACGGAGAGGATGAGAAGGAGTTTCTTCCCAGAGACATTAGGACTGTAAACTCCTATCTCCCCAGGGACTAACTTTACTGGACCACTCGTCCTTTTTCTTCCCTCCCACAAATATGTAATATGTGAATATGTGATTCTGTTCCATTCTGTTTGTAATTTATTAAAAAAAATTTTTTTTTTGCACAATTCGCGAGCATCGGCACTCTTCATTTCACTGCACATCTCGTATGCGTATGTGAGGAATATACTTGACCACTGCCCTGTTCCAATGCAGGTGATGGCTACTACCTGGCAGTGGGAGGGGGAGTGGCGCAGCACAACCTGTCCCACATCACCTCCGTACTCCAGGACCGCCGGCTGAACTGCCGGCTGCTCGACTGCTCGGCGGAGATGGGGATGATCAGCGTGCAGGGACCCCTGAGGTGAGTGAGGACCTCTTCCCGGTGGGCAGCCGGCGGGGGAGGGGACGGGGGGTGGCGTGGGAGTTGGGCAGAGGGCAGGCGCCGGGTGAGTGGAGGGCGCGGGGATAGGCTGGGCGAGGTCGAGAGGGTGAGTGGAGTCCAGGATCATCTGAACCCAGAGAGGAGGCACAAAGGCAAGGGGGCACTTCCTAGGACATAGGGAATGGAACATTGGGCATAGGGCATAGAACATAGGATGTAGAACATTGGACATAGAAAATAGGACTTAGAACATAGAACATAGAACAAAGCAGGCTTCTTCCCGGCGGCTGTCACTCTACTCAACAACGTACCTCGGTGACTGCCAATCACCCCCCACCCCCCGGACACTTATTATCACTTATTATTATTTATTCAAATCATTTGCTATGTCGCTCTTCCAGGGAGATGCTAAATGCATTTCGTTGTCTCTGTACTGTACACTGACAATGACAATGACAATTAAAATTGAATCTGAATCTGAATCTGATCTGAATCTGATATTGGACATTGGGCATTGGGCATTGGGCATAGACTTTGGATATAAGACATAGAACAGTACAAAGCAGGAACGGACCCTTCAGCCCACAATATTGGTGCTGTCCATGATGCCTTTAAACTGATCCCATTTGCCTGTACATGATCCATACCCCTCTAACCCCTGCACTTCCACGTGCCTATCTAAAAGCCTCAAACTCCACTATCATATCTGCCACCACCACCGCCTTGGCAGCAATGCGTTCTAGACCCCCATCACTCTCTGTGTAAAAAAAGATCGCCCCGCGTATCTCCATGGCACTTCATGCCCACTAGGTGGACATTTCCACCCATGGCGAAAAGCCCAGTCAACTGTTTGTTAGAGAGGGCATTTGGTGGTAGGTGGCTCGATGGGAAGGGGGTGGGTTAGTTCAGGGAAGTGCAGTGCGAGGGTCTGGAATTTGGAGTTAATGGGAGGTCATGTGGGGAAAGTGGAGGACTGGCTGGGACCTCCGGGTGGACAACAATTGGGATGATGAACAGGGTCTTATTGCAAGAGTGGGCAGGGGGGTGGGCGTAGAGTGGGCTGGGGTGCTGGGGTTTTATGCCCTGTCTACTTGCTTGGGCTGCGGGTGAATGGGAGGGCATGTTTGATGGAGGTGTTGGGGCAGGAGGCGAGTCTGGGTTGGGGATGGTCTCTCTCTTCTCCAGGCCCGTGTCGTGACCTTCCCTCCATTGCCCCACAGTCGCACGGTTCTGCAGGATGTTCTCGACGTGGACCTTAGCAACAAGGCTTTTCCCTTCTCCACTCACCAGGTGGTGAAAGCCGCTGGCCATTGGGTAAGTCACACCTGTACACGTGGGGTAGATACAGTAACATTCCAATATTAGACCATGCAGTGTGGAATCAGCATGGTCTATTATTGACCATGCTGACCAACATGCATCTACAATAGTCCCACCTGCCTGCGTTTAGCACGTATCCCTCTAACCCCCTTCTATCCATGTACAGTATTTGTGCAAAGGTCTCAAACATTATCATACAAGTCATAAGTTATAGTCATACAGTATGGAAACAGGCCCTTCGGCCCAACTTACCCATGCCAATCAACATGCCCCATCAACACTAGTCCCACCTCCCTGTGTTTGACCCAAATCCTTCTAAATCTATCTTGTCCATGTACCTGTCCAAATGTTTTTTAAACATTGTGATGGCATCTGCCTCAACTACCTCCTCCGGCAGCTCGTTCCATACACCTCTGTGTAATAAAGTTGCCCCTCAGGTTCCTATTAAATATTTCCCCCCTCACTTTAAACCTAACAGTGTGGACACAGGCCCTTTTGCCCACCGGGTCCGCACCAACCAGCGATCCCATCTACCCTACACACTAGGGACAATTTACAGAACCCAGTTAACTTACACACCTGCACATCTTTGCAATGTGGGAGGGAACTGGAGCACCTGGAGAGCACCCACCCGGTCACGGGGAGAACATGCAAACTCCACACAGGCAGCATCTGCAGTCAGGATGGAACTCGGGTCTCTGGCGCTGTGAGGCAGCAGCTCTACCTCTGCGCCACAGGGCAACCCCTAGAACAGGTTGAATTTCTCTCTTTCAAAGGGCTGACACAGGTGTTGACACCAAATGGCTGTAAGGACACATAAGTCAATAGACAATAGACAATAGGTGCAGGAGTAAGCCATTCGGCCCTTCGAGCCAGCACCACCATTCAATGTGATCATGGCTGATCATTCCCAATCAGTACCCCATTCCTGCCTTCTCCCCATATCCCCTCACTCCGCTATTTTTAAGAGCCCTATCTAGCTCTCTCTTGAAAGCATCCAGAGAACCTGCCTCCACCGCCCTCTGAGGCAGAGAATTCCACAGACTCACCACTCTGTGAGAAAAAGTGTTTCCTCGTCTCCGTTCTAAATGGCTCGCACCTTATTCTTAAACTGTGGCCCCTGGTTCTGGACTCCCCCAACATCGGGAACATGTTTCCTGCCTCTAGCGTGTCCAAACCCTTAACAATCTGAAGAAGGGTTTCGGCCCGAAACATTGCCTATTTCCTTCGCTCCATAGATGCTGCTGCACCCGCTGAGTTTCTCCAACTTTTTTGTGTACCTTCGACTTTCCAGCATCTGCAGTTCCTTCTTGAACACCTTAACAATCTTATATGTTTCAATGAGATATCCTCTCATCCTTCTAAACTCCAGAGTGTACAAGCCCAGCCGCTCCATTCTCTCAGTATATGAGAGTCCCGCCATCCCAGGAATAAACCTTGTAGTCCATAAAGCTCCTGCTAATCCTGGCCAGGCGCTGCCCAGAATGTCTATTGACACAAGCCCGTGTTTTGGAAGGTGCGGGCGATGAGACTGTCGTTTGTCGGCGAGATGGGCTGGGAGCTGCACGTGCCGAGGGACGCCTGTGTGCCCGTTCACCGCGCGGTCATGCAGTCCGGCGCCAAGTTTGGGATCGCCAACGCTGGTTACAGAGCCATAGACTCGCTCAGCATCGAGAAAGGTAAATGTACGGAGGTGTGATGCAGCCACATTTAGTTTAGTTTAAAGATACAGCACAGAATCAGGCCCTTCAGCCCACCAGCGATCTCCGTACACTAACACTATCCTACACACACTAGGGACAATTTGCAATCTTTACCGAAGCCAATTAGCCTACAGATCTGTACGTCTTTGGAGTGTGGGAGGAAACCGGAGGAACCCGGAGTAAACCCGTGCGGTCACGTGGAGAACGTGCAAACTCCGTACAGACAGCACCCGTAGTCAGGATGGAACCCGGGTCTCTGGCAATGTAAGGCAGCGACTCTACCGCTGCGCCACCGTGCTGCCCATCGTTGACCTGTTAATGGGCGAGGATTACCTTGCCCTCGCTTCCCGTCCATCCCGGATTCTGTTTCCAATATCTGGATGCATAGGAGGAGTGTGAATCGGACACCGACAGTGTGCGGGAGATCCGTGATCCACCGGAAGCGGCCCTTTGGCCTACTGCGCCGGTACTGACCATGAAACCAATTTGAACCACACAGCTGAGAGCATCATTCATGGGCGTTTCAATGAGGTGGTCAAACCCAAGGTAGAGACAGCAGGTAGTTGGGTGACCAGCACAGCGGTAGAGTCGCTACCTTGTAACGTGAGAGGCACTGGTTCGATCCTGACCACGGGCGGAGTTTGTACGTTCTCCCCGTGACCTGCGTGGGTTTTGTTCCGGGATCTCCAGTGTACTCCCACACTCCAAAGATGTACAGGTTTACAGGCTAAATTGGCTTTGTAAAATTGTAAATTGTGCCTAGTGTGTAGGATAGCGTTAGTGTCCGGAGTGATCGCTGGCCGGCACGTACTCGCTGGGCTGAAGGGCCTGTTTCGGCGCTGTACCTCTAAAGTTTAAAGACAACCCAAAACGGCAAGGTTTAGTATTTCAGTATTAACTTTATTGTCATTTCACCGAGTACTTGCATACACAGAAGAAACGAAAAATAGTTTCTCATTAGTTTTGTCAGTGCAGTTAATAAAAACAGAAATAACCTAAACATTATCATATCTAAAAAAGACCTAAAATTGAATTAAAAACAGACATTCAAACCGAACAGTGACTTTACCTTGACAGGTGTCTAGCTGTCAAAGTTTGGGCAAGGTTAGATATGGGGTGTATGCGTATGGGGAGGGGACACAGTCCGTTAACCAATTTTATTACGAACGGAAGAAGCTGTTTAGCATCCTGCCGGTTCTGCAACTGATACTCCTGTACCTCCTCCCAGATGGCGGAATGGAGAAGATGTGGTGGGATGGGTGGTAAGGGTCCTTAATGATGGAGATTCCCCTGTGGCCATTCAATTCACTAGCAAGTATAACATTTTGGACGCAGTTGGTGGGAGATGCCTTTTTGTGGCACCATGTCTGGCTCTGATGCATAACACTGTGGGGAGCTGTGGTTATAGGAGACTCAATAATCAGAAGGGCAGACAGGAGGTTGTGACAGGCAGGCCACAAATGAATTACGAGGATGGTTTGTTGCCTCTTGGGTGCCTCTGTCAAGGATGTTTCTGAATGATTATAGAAAATTTAAAGGGGGGAGGATGAGCAGTCAGAAGTCATTGTACATTTTTGTACCAACTACATAGGTAAAATAGAATGAAGTGCTTCAGACTAAATGTAGGAAGTTATAAGTTCAAAAGTTCTAGGAGCAGGCCTAACAGATGAAGTAAATGTACTCAGGGCATAAATTGGAAAAAGGGACTGGGATGTTATAGCTATTACTGAAACATGGTTGAAAGAGGGTTTACGACTGGCAGCTTAATATTTGGGGGAAAGAGGTGGAGGTAAGAGAGGGAGAAGATGAGGAGGAATTTCTTTCATCAGAAGGTGGTGACTGGAATTCATTGCCACAGAAAGCTGTGGAGGCCAAGTCAATGGATATTTTAAAGGCGGAGATTGACAGATTCTTGATTAGTACAGGTGTCAGGGGTCATGGGGTGAAGGCAGGAGAATGGGGCTAAGAGGGAAAGATAGATCAGCCATGATTGAATGGCGGAGTAGACTCGATGGGCCGAATGGCCTAATTCTGCTGCTATAACCTATGAGGAGGGGTGAGTACCGTTTCTGATTAGGGACAACATTAGATGTGGGTTATTTTGATAGATCCTTTGTCTGCGTTGCATCTCCCCCTCCCAAGGTAGTTGGGGTGTGAGGTGCAGACACTTGAAGCTGTTTGTCGTGTTGCCGTTGCAGGGTACAGACACTGGCACGCTGACCTGCGATCTGACGACACTCCTCTGGAGGCCGGCCTCGCCTTCACTTGCAAACTAAAGTCCAAGATCCCGTTTCTTGGCCGAGAGGCTCTGGAGGTGCAGAAGGCACAGGGACTGTTCAAACGCTTGATGTGCTTCACCATCGACCAGTAAGTTTCTGATTCACTGCTGACTCACATGTAGGGACTGAGCTAAAGCACAGAGTGCTGGAGTAACTCAGCGGGTCAGGCAGCATCCCTGGAGAACATGGATAGGCGATAGAAGATGGAGAGGTGATAGTAGGTGTATCCGTGACAGAACATGGATAGGCGATGGAGATAGCACATGACTAGGCATTGGAGATAGAACATGACTAGGTGATGGAAGATGGATAGCTCGTGTTTCTGGTCCTTGCCCCTGGTCTTCTCCAGTAACAACTCCTACACCAGTCCCTGTTCTTCTGTAATCACCTCTTATTAGCCGAATCTCTGTCACTGGCCTCCACTTTGTATTGGTCATTTTGGGCTGGGGCTGGTAGTGGACCTTAATGGTGGCACGGAGATGCTGGAGAAACTCTGCTGGTCAAGTAGCATCTGCGGAGGCTTGGACAGGTGGGTTTCAGGTCGGGGAGCATCGTCTGACCAGTGTGAAGAATGGTCGCAAACCGACACATCGCCTAACATCTGAAGAAAGGTCCCGATCCGAAACGTCATCCGTCCAATCCCTCCAGAGATCCTGCCTGACCTACTGAGGTACTCCAGCACTTTGTGTTTTGCTCAGGATCCCAGCATCTGCAGTTCCTTGTGTCTCAACCTGGATTTAATGTCTACAGCAAGCTGTGGCCAGAGTACGATGAGAGGCAGATTTCCGTTCCTGCCCAGGTGATATTTCCTACATTTTAATGGGTGTATAACACAGAATGTGTTTTTCTTTATGCACGATTGGACATTCTTTTAGGAAGGAGATGAGGAGGAATTTCTTAAGTCAGAGGGTGGTGAATCTGTGGAATTCTTTGCCACAGAGGCTGTGGAGGCAAAGTCAGTGGATTTTTTTACGGCAGAGATAGATAGATTCTTGATTAGTACGGGTGTCAGAGATTATGGGGAGAAGGCAGGGGAGTGGGGTTAGGAGGGAGCAATAGATCAGCCATGATTGAATGGCGGAGTAGACTTGATGGGCCGAATGGCCTAATTCTGCTCCTATCACTTTATGACCTTATGATTGTTGCCCTGCAGGAAGGTGCCCTTGTTTGGCCTGGAAGTGATCTGGAGGAACGGCAAGGTGGTCGGACTGGTCCGGAGGGCAGATTTTGCATTCACGCTCAATAAATCCGTAGCTTACGGTTACATCAGGGATCCAGAGGGGGCAGTGGTGAGTACAAGTAAAATGGACTCTAGAGCATTTGACAGAACTCCCTTATCCTCAGCTTTGTACACATTTTAATTACCATAGAACTAAATAATTTATCTTATCCTTTGTTGGATTCTTTAAAAATAACTTTTAAATTAGATTAATTGGACTTTCCAAATAGCCCTGGAAATGTCATGCTTAGTAGTATTTAGTTTAGAGATACAGCGCGGAAACAGGCCCTTCGGCCCACCGGGTCCGCGCCGACCAGCGATCCCCGCACATTAACACTACCCTACACCCACTCGGGACACAATTTTTACATTTACAGCAAGCCAATTAACCTACAAATCTGTACGTCTTTGGAGTGCGGGAGGAAACCGAAGATCTCGGAGAAATCCCACGCAGGTCACGGGGAGAACGTACAAACACCGTACAGGCAGCGCCCGTAGTCAGGATGGACCCAGGTCTCCAGCGCTGCATTCGCTGCAACTCTACCAGTTACGGCAGTCACGGTGGCGCAGCGGTAGAGTTGCTGCCTTACAGCAAAATGCAGTGCCAGAGACCCAGGTTTGATCCCGACTACGGGTGCTTCTATATGGAGTTTGTACGTTCTCCCTGTGACCTGCGTGGGTTTTCTCCGAGATCTTCGGTTTCCGTCCACACACCAAAGACGTACAGGTTTGTAGGTTAATTGGCTTGATAAAAATGTAAAATTGTCCAAGTTGGCGATATGCAGAGTACTGCCCTGCCGACTACAAAATTCAGAAGGTTCTGAAGGTATTATGTCACCCCTGATGACTCATATTGGATTAGCAGATCTTCCCTCAGTTATATAGATTCACGCCAGTGTCTTCAATGCTGACGAAGCTGCCTGCTTTCCTTAACAAGAGTCTTGGTGCTATATCGGGGACCAAGATGATTTCTCAACTACCCCACCATTAAGATGAATTATATTCACCAATCTTGCGTTACTTCAACCACAGCTGAAAATCCGATGCATGACTTTCTCACCTATCTACTCAACCATTTCATGTCAGCCTCTTCCCTTGCATTTTCCCTACACTTGTGGTCATTCAAAATTCTTCTGGCCATGCTAAGCCTCGGGCAGTATGGTCTTCCTCTGCCTGAAGCTCACTGACTAGCATCAGCTCCTGAATTTTAGCTGCAAGGGTGCAGAGAAGATCCACGTGGATGTTGCCAGGAGTCAAGGTGAGAGGGGAAAGATTTAATAGGAAGGCGAGGGGCAACTTTTCCACACTTTTGCAACGAGCTGAGGGAGTAGTCGAGGCTGGGACTATTACAGCATTTAAAAGACACTTGGACAGGTACATGGAAAGGAAAGGTTTAGAGGGAGATAGACACAAACTGCTGGAGTAACACAGCGGGACAGGCAGCATCTCTGGAGAGAAGGAATGGGTGATGTTTCGGGCCGAGACCCTTCTACAGACTTAGAGGGACATGGATCAAACATGGGCAAATGCGATTAGCTTAGGCAGGGCTTCTTGTTCGATGTGGATGACTTGGGCCGAAGGGCCCGTTTCCATGCTGTGTGGGCCTATGATCTCAATGTTAATAATGTGCGTCCCTCTTCCTATTCGGGACCTCCCTTCCTTGCTATCTCTGCAGTCTCCATCAGGTCTCCTGCAAATGTTGTCTTCCTTTAATTCTGACCTCTTGCATGTCTGCTCTTTGCAACAATCCACCATTTCTGGCCCTCCCGTCAGCTGTCGGAGATGACTGAGAGTGCAGTTCATGGTTTCTCCGCACAGTTCCCGAGTCTCCGTCTCACTCTCTCTCCCTCTCTCTCTAATTAGGTGACCACGGACTTTGTGAAGCAGGGCGAGTACTCGCTGGAGAGGATGGGAGTCTCCTACCCGGCCAAGGTCCACCTCAAATCACCCTTCGATCCAAGCAACAAGCGAGTGAAGGGGATCTACGATTGAGGATCTGGGAAACGAAAGCTGCCTTGAGCCCAGTGTCTGGCAAAAATGCAACCAGGAATATGCTGTCATTCCCATTGACTTTCAATTGAGGGTCATTTGATGCAACTCTGCAATATTGAGTAGCAATGTTACAAAATTTTGAGATTTAAAAAATCAAGTCTTTAATTTATCCCATCAGATAAAGCATAAAAAGAAGTTTAATTTGACACCTAATTCACTTTCATATCTTCAGTATTAAAAAGGTTATGGCCATTTTCATACTCGGAAATTGGCACCTTGTTCCCTATTGCTTTTTCATTGACTTAACACAAAAGCTGTGATCGAGAACATTTAAAAGCCCATAACTTTCTTAAAATTTAAGAGAACTGAAAGAAATTTTCAGTTATTATAGATTGAAGCATTCTGAAACAAATATGAAACAATCTTACTTGGATGACTTGAAATTAAAGCATATATTTAGTTAGTTACCTAATTGTAGCTAATTACAAAATTCAATTACTAGATCTAAACATCTATCCATTTCTTAAGAATAGATTAACATTTTTAAATAGCCCAAGTGTCCAAATAACATTCACACAAGAATTCAGAATAGAACATAATTTTAAAATCTCATTGTCATGGATTTATAGGCCAAATGGAAGGAATTTAATGTTTAATACCTGTAAATTAATGGCCATTTAAATCAACTTGCGAGTGGGTTTTACTGGAACGGGACCATTTAGAACGTTGAGGTTGCGGTGAATTTATACCCCCATATCGGCAGCAAATACACTGCCGGTTCTTCGGGGGGGAAAATCACCGTTTCGCAACTTAAAATGTGAATTAAATACATCTTAAGAAACACTTTTATACATAAAAATAAACTACTTTATTTTAGCTGGTCCTCCATAAAATCCGTCCCAGTTGTTGGCATTGACGGCTTCAGAAGCTGATTTTAAAATCATTCCAGCGATTAATTTGTCGGGTGAATTTTTTTTTAAAACACACAGAACGGCCGTAGGAACGATTCTTTAGCAACATCTTGCACTCCAACAAATATAATTCAGGACCAGGTCGGGAAAAAACCCTGTTTTAACCACGCCCCCCCCCAAACACGCCAAAATCGCGCACACGGCCAGTGGCAGAATTGCAGCGCCGCTAAAGGTAAGTTTTGTAACATACCTATATTTAGTGAAGAATTCAAATCCAGTGTTATAGGTTCCAGAGTTGCCTGGTGTTTTTAATATTTGATTCAATCAAAGGAGATTTTACAGTTTTTATAATCAAAGTTTTAAAGATTTCAATTTTGCACCAATACTGAAAATGTTGTATAACCCTAGCCAGCATGCAATGATGTCTTGGGTGGGCGTTGGTGAATGGGAAGAGGGGGGTTTACGAGGCATTCGATGGTGGTTGGATATAAGGCATAGAGCATCTATTTCGGAAAGAGGCCCTTCAGCCCAACTTGTCTGTGCTGACCAAACTAGTCCCATAAGCCGGCCTGGTGGCCTCCTCCAGATGTACACAAAGTGCTGGGGTACCTCAGCGGGTCAGGCAGCATCTCTGGATAAAAAAGGATGGTCGGGTTGCACGGTGGTAGAGTTGCTGACTTGCAGCGCCAGAGACCCGGGTTGGGACCTGTCTGTACAGAGTTTGTGACCAGGATCTCCGGTTTCCTCCCACACTCCAGACACACATCCATGTATGTAGGTTAAATGGCTTGGTATTCTTGTAAATTGTCCCTGTTGTGGAGTGTGTGAGGAAACCAAAGATCTCGGAGTAAACCCAAGCAGATCACGGGGGGAACGTACAAACTCCGTACAGACAGCTCCTGTAGTCGGGATCGAACCTGGGCCTCTGGGGCTGCGATCGCTGTAAGGCAGCAACTCTACCGCTGCACCACCGTGGCTGGCAGGCACACGAACCTGTAGGTGATGGAGGGTTATTGACTGTGTGCATGCAGATGGTATTAGATTAAATCGGCCTCCATGGTCAGCACAGATGTGGTGGGTCGAAGGGGCTGTTGTGGCCGTGATGCTAAATCAATCTGCCTGTGAATGAGGGAGTTTATTCCTCCCGTGATCGTGTTCCGGGGGCAACATGCAACGATGGATGTCCCTAGTCAGGCCCTTAGAGTGGCGTGACTCATGCCCAGTCCATCGACTGGTTCAGCATAACCAGTGTCCCCAGTGTGGTGACAAAATTGTTCTAAATTCAGCACAAAATAATCACCTGTATGCGTACAGTCATGAATAATGGGTAAACAGATAAAAGTTGTGTGTTCTTTAACAAGTAATAAACGGAGAAATGGAAACCATGGTCTGGATCGATGTCACACATGCGCCAACTTTATTTGCAGAACAGCGGCTCCGCGATTACGTCTTTCCCTGATTCCGGGTTGCGTGCTCCGAAGGTAATCCCTGGCCTCAGGTTGTGATCTTGCCTCAGGAGTGGAAGTTTGGAATTTGAACCCCACTCCTTGGTCCATGGCAAGAACAAGAAGGCAGATTATTATCTGAATGGTGTCAGATTAGGAAAAGGGGAGGTGCAACGAGACCACGGTGTCCTTCTACATCAGTCACAAAGTAAGCATGCAGGTACAGCCAGCAGTGAAGAAAGCCAATGGCATGTTGGCCTTCATAGCAAAAGGATTTGAGTTTAAGAGCAAGGATGTCCTACTGCAGTTGTACAAGGGCCCTGGTGAGACCACACCATGCAGTTTTGGTCTCCTAATTTGAGGAAGGACATTGTTGTTATTGAGGGAGTGCAGCGTAGGTTCACTAGGTTAATTCCCGGGATGGCAGGGCTGACATATGATGAAAGAATGGATCGACTGAGCTTATCTTCACTGGAATTTAGAAGAATGAAAGGGGATTTTATAGAAACATACAATTCTGAAGGGATTGGACAGGCTAGATGCAGGAAAAATGTTCCCGATGTTGGGGGTGTCTAAAACCAGGGGTCACAGTTTAAGCATAAGGGGTAGATGAGGAAAAACTTTTCACCCAGACAGTTGTGAATCTGTGGAATTCTCTGCCACAGAAGGCAGTGGAGGCCAATTCACTGGATGTTTTCAAGAGAGAATTTGATACAACTATTGGAGCTAACGGAATCAAGGGATATGGGGAGAAAGCATGAATGGGGTACAGATTTAGGATGATCAGCCATGATCATATTGAATGGCGGTGCTGGCTAAAAGGGACGAATGGCCTACTCCTGCACCTATTTTCTATGTCCTGCCTAACATTCACACTGCAGTACTGAGAGAGTGCCGCACTGTCCTGCAGGTCTAAGTCTGCCCTTCAGTCTGAAGAAGGGTCTCGACCCGAAATTTCACCTTTAAATTCGCTGCCTCACCCACTGAGTTTCTCCAGCATTATTATCCACCTTCGATTTTTCCAGCATCTGCAGTTCCTTCTTAAACAAGTCCCAGGTCAATAACCTTTGCATTGAAGCTTCAGTTTACACTGACTCTGCTAGCGTTATTGAATATCCAGCTCCACTATCTCTACAATCTGCTCCTGTGAACCACATACGTGCAGGCCATCGAGTCCAGGCCCTTGTCTGCCTTTAATCCCATTACCTTTTCCATTACCTCAGGCCGGCACGTCACGTTCTCCCCGTGACCTTTGTGGGTTTTCTCCAAGGTCTCCGCTTTCCTCCCACACTCCAAATACGTGCAAGTTTGTAGGTTAATGGGCATGGTAAAAATCGTAAAATTGGCCCTGGTGTGTGTAGGATAGTGTTAGTGCGCGTGGATCACTGGTCTCTGCTGACTCGATGGGCTGAAGGGCCTGTTTCTGAGCTGTATTTCTAAAACTAAAAATTTGTCCCTCATGACAGGGATTGTTGCATGCTGCTTAAAACTCGAACGCAACTGTTGTCTTTAGGATATTTGCAGTCACCTGCAATGTGAAGACTTATGTAGAGTATTGCTAACTCCTTCTTTCCTGTTATTCATCTCCCAGTTTCATCCTCTGAAGATCCAACACTCACCTTAGTTTCCCTCCTTTTATATATTCATGGAGGCCTTGCTGTCTGTTTTACCATTACTCTACGATGGCACAGCGGTAGAGTTGCTGCCTCACAGCGCCAGAGACCCGGGTTCAATCCTGACTACAGGTGCTGCCTGCACGGAGTTTGTATGCCCTCCCCGCGACCACGTGGGTTTTCCCTGGATAGACGAGTCTTTTACCCAGAGTAGGTGAATCGAGGACTAGAGGACATAGGTTTAAGGTGAAGAGGGAAAGGTTTAATAGGAAACTGAGGGGTATCTTCTTCACGCGATGGGTTGTGGGCGTATGGAACGAAGGACGTAGTTAAAGTAATGTTTAAGAAGCAATTAGATAGGTACATGGATAGAGGGATATCAGAGGTTTCAGAGGTTATGGGGAGAAGGCAGGAGAATGGGGTTAAGAGGGAGAGATAGATCAGCTATGATTGAATGATGGAGTGGACTTGATGGGCTGAATGGCCTAATTCTGCTCCTGTCTCTTATGATCTTGTGGGACTAGTGTAGATGGGAGATGTTGGTCAGCAGAAGGACCAGTTTCCACACTGACTATGACTCTAAGAAGGTGAAGTGGAATGGGGGTGGGATGTAAAGGTGAGGGGATAACCTACAGAGATGTCTCAGTGCAGACTCTGAGGTGGATGTTGTTTTAAGGGAGGATCTGAATGAATGAATAATACTTCATTGTCACGTGACAAGTCACACTGATACTTTTTTACTTGGCATTACCCAAGGAATGCAAAGAGTCGCTACATAAAAGCACTACATATGAAGATTGAGGGGGGATCTTATAGAAACTTACAAAATTCTTAAGGGGTTGGACAGGCTAGATGCAAGAAGATTGTTCCCGATGTTGGGGAAGTCCAGAACAAGGGGTCACAGTTTAAGGATAAGTAGAAAGTCTTTTAGGACCGAGATGAGAAAAAAGAAATTCACACAGAGAGTGGTGAATCTCTGGAATTCTCTGCCACAGAAGGTAGTTGAGGCCAGTTCATTGGCTATATTTAAGAGGGAGTTAGATGTGGCCCTTGTGGCTAAAGGGATCAGGGGGTATGGAGAGAAGGCAGGTACAGGATACTGAGTTGGATGATCAGCCATGATCATATTGAATGGCGGTGCAGGCTCGGAGGGCTGAATGGCCTACTCCTGCACCTATTTTCTATGTTTCTATAAAGGGCGCCGACAAGGTGTTCTAATCCGTCATCAGGCACAAACACTCACCAATGCTGAATGAAAAGAGTTTACAGTTTAATTGGAAGTGGATGTTGGTCTGGTTCAGTCAACAGGCAGTGTACAATGGTGATGGGACATGGTTGCATGCGAGCCCCTTACAGGCGAGACATGAGGGAGGAATTATCGGCTTAGTGTCACCGGGCCAGCCGCTCGCTCCTCTCGGGTTCTGCTCCCCATGGATCGGGTGACCCCAGGGCCGGGTACGAGGGCCAGGCCCTGGCCGGGTCCACACCTCACTGCCTCGGTACCTTGCCAGCGGTGAAATCAACAACGGTCGGCGCTCCTGGCTCAGGCCGACTTGCTCCCCCGCACCGATCTGGGGTCCCCCGCAGCTCTCTGGTCACTCGTGGGAGAGGCTGCTTGTCCCAGTTACCCTGTGGGTAGAAAGCATCTCCAGTGAAGAAATGTTGAAGAAGGAACTGCAGATGCTGGAACAATCGAAGGTAGACAAAAATGCTGGAGAAACTCAGCGGGTGAGGCAGGGTGTTTTACACCACAGTGGTATGAACATTGACCTCCAATTTCAGGTGGTCCTTGCTTTCCCCCTCTTTCCCCTCCTCTTCCCAGCTCTCCCGCAGCCCACTGTCTCCGCCTCTTCCTTTCTTCTTCCCGCACTCTCTCATCCCCTCATCAGCCTGAAGAAGGGTCTCGACCCAAAACGTCACCCATTCCTTCGCTCCGTAGATGCTGCCTCACCCGCTGAGTTTCTCCAGCATTTTTGTCTAACTTCTAGTGAAGAACTCATCACTCAAACTGCCCCCCAAACCCCAATGTGGAGCTGACCCGATGGGCCGAATCGGTCTAATTCTGCTCCTATGTCTTATGAACCCTTCTATCAGTGACTATTAACCTCCATATCACACACTATCCTGCATTGTAATCACAATCACCACTCTTTGCTAATACGTTTGAAATTCTCTAACCCAGCCTCACTGTAGAAATAACTTTAGTTGGCGCAGTGGTGGAGTTGCTGCCTTACAGCGCCAGAGACCCGGGTTCGATCCGGGTTCACTACGGGCGCTCGTCTGTATGGAGATTGTACCTTCTCCCCGTGACAGCGTGGGTTTTCTCCAAAACCTACGGTTGCCTCCCACACTCCAAAGACGCACAGGTTTGTAGGTTAATTGACTTGGGTTAAGTGTAAATTGTCCCTAGCATGTGTAGCATAGTGTTAGTTTGCGGGGATCGCTGGTCAGCGTGGACTCGGTGGGCCGAAGGGCCTGTTTCCGCGCTGTATCTCTAAACAAATCTTTGCCTGAAAGACCACAGTGGTTCACGTTGGTGACTCAACTCCATGTTCCCAAAGACTGGAACCAACAGGAACTGTGACTTTTCCAGCGACAAGCATGAATGTCAGCATAGTTTAACAGTAGCGAAGGACATAGTCCAGCACTGGAACTGGAACTGGAACTGCAGATGCTGGTTTACACCAAAGATAGACTTAAAATGCTGGAGGAACTCAGCGGGACGGGCAGCATCTCTGGGGAAAAGGAATAGGTGACGATTCGGGTCGAGACCCTTCTTCAGACTGAGAGTCAGGGAAGGGGAAACTAGAGGTATGGGAAGGTACACAACAAATCAGTGACTCAGGAAAGGTGGAGCCCACAATGGTCCATTGTTGGCTGGGGATGAGGAGATAACGAAGGAATACAAACGGTGAAATTAGAAAGAGCATTAGGGTGGAGAAGGGATGGAGAGAGAGAGGGAAAGTAAGGGAAGTTAGAGAAATTCAACATTCACGCCGCCAGATTGTAAGCTGCCGAAGTGAAATATGAAGTGCTGTTGCCTCCAATTTGCGTGTGGCCTCACTCTGATAGCGAAGGTGGTGGAGGAGGCCCATGGCAGAAAGGTTAGTGGGGCAGTAGGAAGGGGAGTTAAAATGAACTAGAAGCATAGTCTGTGTGGGAAGGAACGGCAGATGCTGGTTTACACCGAAGATGGGACACAAAATACTGGACTAGCTCAGTGGGGAAGGCAGCATCTCTGGAGAGAAGGATTGGGTGACTGAAGAAGGGTTTCGACCCGAAACGCCACCCATTCCTTCTCTCCAGAGATGCTGCCTGCCCCGCTGAGTTAAGGCCCTGTCCAACTTTCCCAAGTTACTCACGAACTCTCCTGAGTTTTCCCATCGATTCGATCGCGGGGAATGTCAGGAATGTCGGTAGCGAGCTCGTAGGAGCCCGATGGACCCCGTAGATGATTCGCAGCGGCTCGTAATGCCAGCCGTAGGAACTCTGGGCATCAGGTAAGTCGGAACGTTTTTTTTCAACATGTTGAAAAATGTCCACGAGTTTTAAAAAAACAGCCCCCAGCACCTACGAATGGCTATTACTGTAATTCTCCGAGTTCGAATCAAGGGGAAAACACGGGAAGAGTTCGTGAGAGTAGGGCCTGTCCCACTTAGGAAACCTGAACGGAAACCTCTGGAGACTTTGTGCCCCACCCAAGGTTTCCGTGCGGTTCCCGGAGGTTGCAGGTAGTGGAAGCAGGTAGGGAGACTGACAAAAACCTCCGGGAACCTCCGGGAACCCCACAGAAACCTTGGGTGGGGCACAAAGTCTCCAGAGGTTTCCGTTCAGGTTTCCTAAGTGGGACAGGGGCATAACTCGGGAAAGTGGGACAGGGCCTTTACTCCGGCATTTTGTGACTTATCTTAGAAGCACAGTCTTACGGGCATTTGGAATGCACTCCTTCACCCGTTTAGAACACAGCCCTACCGTAGTCTCTCTACTCACCGGGACTCTCACACCAGAAGAGTTGGTGCAGTGCATTGAGATGGGAGCAGAATCATACAAAGCCTTCAGCACTCGGCGACTCAGGGGGTCCCAGGTCACCTCGTGGTACTGTTGTGTTACAGGCACCTGGGGACAGGTGCAGATGCTGCCATCATCCACCCTTGAAGGAAAACAAAAATCAGCAGTTAGATCTTACTGGTCATTTGTCCTGGATAGAGTGGATGTGGAGAGGATGTTTCCACTAGTGGGAGAGTCTGGGACCAGAGGTCATAGCCTCAGAATTAAAGGACGTTCCATTGGGCAGGAGATGAGGAGGAATTTCTATAGTCAGAATGTGGTCAATCTGTGGAATTCATTGCCACAGAAGGCTGTGGAGGCCAAGTCAATGGATATTTTTAAGGCGGAGATAGATAGATTCTTGATTAGTACGGGTGTCAGGGGTTATAAGGGAGAAGGCAGGAGAATAGGGTTGAGAGGGAAAGATAGATCAGCCATGTGGAGTAGACTTGATGGGCCGAATGGCCTAATTCTGCTCCTGTCACTTATGAATTTATGAACTGTACACAATATTCCAGCTATGACCTAAGCAATAGTTTCTAAATTTGTACTGTTCTCTCATCCAAAAAAGTATGAAACGACTCGTCTCCTGAAAACAAGTGGGATACCTCTTGTTGTGTGAAGGATGAGCTACGTCTCGTGATATTTCCCTAATATTTTTTGCAGACTGTCTGGTTCTGGACCATGTGCTGTGAGTATTTTGCATTCAGTAAGAATGAGGATTATTGTTACCTGTTGATGAAGGCGAAATATTTCTGCAAGTAACCGAGATCCATTGTACTCTTGCACAACTCCAGTTGTGTCAGGGGGTAGTAGTGCAAGTAGTTCACGCACATCTCCTCGTTGATTCCGAGTCCTCCCTGTGCACACAGAATCTGGTGACGGTCAAGTGTTTAATGAAGAGCAGCCGACTCTTAATCCATCGTGCCATATCTGAGGAAGGATGCGCTGGCTCTGGAGAGGGTCCAGAGGAGGTTTACAAGAATGATCCCAGGAATGAGTGGGTTAGCATATGATGAGCGCTTGACTGCACTGGGCCTGTACTCGCTGGAGTTTAGAAGGTTGAGGGGGGGGGGGATCTCATTGAAACTTACAGAATAATGAAAGGCAGAGATGGATGCGGAGAGGATGTTTCCGCTGGTGGGAGAGTCCAGGACCAGAGGTCACAGCCTCAGAATTAAAGGGTGCTTCTTTCAGAAAGGAGGTGAGGAGGAACTTCTTTAGTCAGAGGGTAGTTAAAGAGTGGAACTCATTGCCACGGAGGGCTGTGGAGGCCAAGTCAGTGGATATTTTTAAGGCCGAAATAGAAAGATTCTTGATTGAAACGGGTGTCAATGGTTATGAGGCGAAGGCAGGAAAATGGGATCTGGAGGCAGACATCAGCCGTGATTGAATGGCGGAGTAGACTCGATGGGCCGAATGGCCTAATTATACTATAATTAGTGAACACCATCAATTCCCCATGAATTTGAATAAAAATTTGAATACATTTTATTAGACAAGTATGTATACAGACAAGGAATTTGCTTTGGTGCTTTGCTCGCAAGTAACAACAAGATAGATGGAGGAAGTCAGGTGTTCGGGGCAGGTTGGGAAAGAAATGTGGGTCAGGATATGGCCAGGAAGTGATCTTGATCTTGTGCTAGTTACCAACCCCCCCCCCCCCCCCATCACTGAGTACAACTGTGGGTTCACTGTTCACAACAGATAACAGATTGGCAATCTCAGTGGCAGAAGAGATTGATCTCAGTATTCATACATCTGCGACAGAGCCTGACTTTCAAGGAATGTGCCACAGGAGGAGGTTATTCGACCCTTGTTGCCCACGGTGTTTCGTTCAAGGCATTTTCTTTCCTCAGCCCTTTATCCATTTTGTCTTTAATTATCCCATCAAAGCCCCTGAGATGTTGAACACTTCCATTAAATGTCTCCACCCTCCCCTGCTGTCAGAAGAATATTTCTGGCTTCTCCAGAAAGCTGCACTCCCTCGTTCCATTATTCATCTCTGTATCATTTTATGGGGCTGTAAATGCAAGATACAAGAAGCAGAGAGTGTACAGTCAGTTCAACAAGACCTACCATCTTGTGGGTAGGAAGGAACTGCAGATGCTGGTTTAAATCGAAGATAGACACAAAATACTGGAGTAACTCAGTGGGACAGGCAACATCTCTTGTGCCAGTGATGCTGCCTGTCCCGCTGAGTTACTCCTGCATTGTGTGTCCACCTACCATCTCATGTTCTGGGTCTCAAGTACCTACCACAGTCGCATAGCTCCGGCCTTCTGTGTTGTACGTGCAGGACGTTATCAAAACATCACCCTGTCATAAAATAACACACGGAGTGAGCCCATTTTGTAAACAAAAGACTTGTTGGAGAAACAGGCCCTTCGACCCACCCACTGGGTCTGTGCCAACCAGAGATCCCCGCACACTAACGCTATTCTACTCACTACAGGGACAATTTAATTTTTTTACCAAAGCCAATTAACCTCCAAACCCGTACGTCTTTGGAGTGTGGGAGGAAACTGGAGCACCCGGAGAAAACCCACGCGGTCACGGGGAGAACGTACAAACTCCGTACAGACAGTGCCTGTAGTCAGGATCGAACCTGCGTGTCTGACACTGTAGGGCAGCAGCTGCGCCACCGTGCTGTGCTGAAGTCCTAAGTTTAGTCAAAACTAAACATTAGTTGACTGAAATTATTAGTCAAAATAATTCTTTGAAACGTTAGAATAGGAGAGGCTGTTGTTTGTATAAAGCGCTATGCTTCGTTTTGTTAATCTTTGTCACATGTACTGAGATACAGTGAAAATATGTTTTTTACATGCTATGCAGTCAGTGGAAAGACTACATGATTACAATCAAGCCATCCACAGTGTATGGATACAGGATAAAAGGAATACCATTTAGTGCAAGATAAAGACCGATTAAAGATAGTTTGTGAGTCTCCAATGAGGAGATGGTCGGTCAGGACAGCTCTCTAGTTGGCGACAGGATGGTTCAGTTGCCTGGTAACAGTTGGGAAGAAACTGTCCCTGAATCTGGAGGTGTGCGTTTTCAAACTTCTGTACCTCTTGCCCGATGGGAGAGGAGAGAAGAGGGAGTGACCGGGGTGAGAATGGTCCTTGATTATGCTGCTGGCCTTGCCCGAGCAATGCGAAGTGTAGATGGAGTCGATGGTTGGTGTGTAGAGGGCGTGTTTGCTGATGGTGAACTCACTAAGCCAGTGGGTAAAAAGCATGGCTGATTGTCGTGTAAGGTACAAGACTGGTGTTTGTTAAAGAGCAGGTTCATGACTGCAATAAATAGAGATTAGGCTTGTTCTGTGCACTGCATATGGCTCGATTGTAATCATGTGTTGTCTTTCCGCTGACTGGTTAGCACGTGACAAAAGCTGTACCTCGGTACACGTGACACTAAACTAATGACAGCACAGGAACCAATGTTTGTGCCGAACATCTTGGCGGGTTAAGCCCCTGTCCCACTTTCCCGAGTTACTCGGGGAATTACGGTAATAGCCGTTCGTCGGTACTCGGGGCTATTTTTATTTTAACTCGTGGACATTTTTCAACATGTTGAAGAAACGTCCCGACTTACCTGATGCCCCGAGTTCCTACGGCTGGCATTAGGAGCCGCTACGAAACATCTACGGACTCATACGACCTCGCTACCGACATTACCCGACATTCCCCGAGTTCGATTCAAGGGGAAAACTCGGGAGAGTTCGTGAGTAACTCGGAAAAAGTGGGACAGGGCCTTTAGACTAATTACCTGCACGTGATCTACAACCCTCAGGTCTCTGCACATAACGCTGGGCTCCCACACTGTAATCCACACACTCAATGGGATATTAAAATTAGTATTATTATTATTATTCAACTTTATTACAGACTCAAGGTCCAGATAAAAGATGACATTACATAGAATACATTGCATATAAAAACACAATGAATTACATAGAAACATAGAAATTAGGTGCAGGAGGAGGCCATTCGGTCCTTTGAGCCAGCACCGCCATTCATTGCGATCATGGTTTATTGTCCCCAATCAATAACCCGTGCTTGCCTTCTCCCCATATCCCTTGATTCTACTAGCCCCTAATTACATACAAAAGCTTAGTAAATTACTTATAAGAGCACCATACATTATAATACAAAAACACAAAACATGGTTTAAGATCCAGAATAACAAAAAGATCAGTGTCCTACAATGAGACAACTATACCAATGTCTCCGCAGCTGGGATTGGTAGCGTGTAGTGCTAAACCTTATGTTTGATGAGACCAAGATGGTGGGACTGTCATATGAGGAAAGATTGAAAAGACTAGGCTTGTATTCACTGGAGTTTAGAAGGATGAGGGTGGATCTTATAGAAACATATAAAATTATAAAAGGGCTGGACAAGCTAGATGCAGGAAAAATGTTCCCAATGTTGGGCGAGTCCAGAACCAGGGGCCACAGTCTTAGAATAAAGGGGAGGTCATTTAAGACTGAGGTGAGAAAAAACATTTTCACCCAGAGAATTGTGAATTTATGGAATTCCCTGCCACAGAGGGCAGTGGAGGCCAAGTCACTGGATGGATTTAAGAGAGAGTTAGATAGAGCTCTAGGGGCTAGTGGAGACAAGGGATGTGGGGAGAAGGCAGGCACGGGTTATTGATATGGGACGTTCAGCCATGATCACAATGAATGGCGGTGCTGGCTTGAAGGGCCGAATGGCCTCCTCCTGCACCTATTTTCTATGTTTCTATGTTTCTAAGATGATTTCATTTTCAGAGTCATTAATCCGGCAGATAAATTTACACATAAAATTTCTTAGGATAGCCTGTAAATTACTCACAGGTAACACGGTGATCTCCTTCTGTAGCATACGGATTTCCTATAAAAAGCAAAAAAGTCACCTCAATATTTGTTCTTTTCTTGATGTGAGGAGTAGCGCAGAGATTACTGCGATACTTACATGAATACATTACCAGAAGATGGACACAAAATGCTGGAGTAACTCGGCTGAGACGGGCAACATCTCCGGAGAGAAGGAATGGGTAATGTTTCGGTTCGAAACCCTTTTTCAGACTGGACAGAGTTACTCCAGCATTTTGTGACTGACTTTGGTGTAAACCAGCATCTGCAGTTCCTTCCCACACAAAACATGACCAGAGTGCCACAATCTGTAACTCAATTGGCTTTCTGATACATGGGGGGGGGGGGGGGGGGGGGGGAGGGGGGGGAGGGGGGGGGAGGGGGGGGGAGGGATGGGGGGGGGGGGGGGCAGGTGCACGTCAAGGTAGGTCTGGGAGGAAATATTTATGTTGTAACCATGGACAATAACAAACGGGTCCTTTCTCCAGTTCCTACTGACCTGGGGACCTGTTTAAACAAAGTCCATGAGAGACAACAGGATAACCTATCCCATCATTTTCCATGCTGGGATGTATTCGATATTGTTCTTTAGTTGTTTATAAACCTATACGTCTTTGGAGTGTGGGAGGAAACCGGAGCTCCTGGAGAAATCCCACATGGTCCCTGGGAGAGCAAACTATTGATCGATGATTGGCATGGGCTGGCTGAAGAGTTTGTCTCCATGCCAACCATCGACCACCAGTTCACACAGGTTCTATGTTATTCCACTATCTCATCCACTCCCTACACACTAGTGGCAATGTTTTTTAACACAAGCCAATTAACCTACAAACCCGGGATGTTGGATGAACCCTGGGTACCGGGAGCAAATCCACGCGGTCACTGCGAGAACGCGCAAACTCCACACAGACAGCAGCCGAGGACAGCATCGAACTTGGGTCTCTGGCGCTGTGAGGCAGCAGCTCTGTGCCCGCAGCTCTGTGCCCGCTCAGACTGAAGAAGGTTCTCGACCCAAAACGTCATATACCCATTTTGTCCAGTGATGCTGCCTGGCACGTTGAGTTACTCCAGCACTTTGAGTAACTTTTGTCATTAACCAGCATCTGCAGTTCCTTTTTATTACATTTGATTTATTTTTATTTGGTTAGGGAGGGGATTAAAGGTTATGGGAGCAGGAGAATAAATGAACTTGAGATTAGAAATGATTTGATTGAAGAATAGAGAGATTCAATGGGATGAATGGCCTCCCATTGGCTTTGCGTGCAGTAAGATTGATATGAAGTGTTTGAGCGAGGTTGTTTGTGAGAATGGGTTCTGGCCGCACAGCAAACAGTACCTGAAAGTGAGTGCTGAAATGTTCATCGGCATTGACTATGTCCACCTCAACGCCATCCTTGACAAGGACAGTCTTCACCTTCATGCCAGCGAGGTGAGTGTGGAGCTGTGAGGCAAAGATCTGGATCCCAGACCGAGGCAGCGTCTAGAATCAAAACCACCACTGAAATCACCACTAATCCTTCGCCTACAGTGTACGTACAGTCTACCAACACCTTACAGCACAAGAACAGGCCATTCGGCCCACAATGTCTGGTCCCAACATGATGCCAAGACCATCACTTATCTATCGGCACATATTCCATATCATAGAGTCATAGAGTCATACAGCGGGGAAACAGGTCCTTCAGCACATCTTTCCCATGCCGGCCAACATGTCCCACCTGCCCGCGTTTGGCCCATATCCCTCCATTCCCTTCATATCCATATGCTTATCCATAAGTTTTAAAATGCCACTAATGTATATTGCAGCATCTTCTCCGCACCCCCATCTCCCCCCTCCCTTCCCCACACCTCTAGCCCTTCCTGCCCCGATACTTACCCTGGTCCATTATGAATGATACTCAATTGTCAATTGATACTCACGTGACAAGTCTCAGTGATATTCTTTGTTCTGCATTCCCAAGGTATGCAAATAGTCGCCATGTAAAGCACGCTGACAAACATTTCAAGTATCCCATTTTAACACAAACCATTTTTCATTGACACATTCCATTTGTGGTCCCCTTAGTTCTCAGCGGTCCCCCCCCCCCCCCCACACCCAACTTGCAGCATCTTCCCCGCAACCCCCTCTTCCCCCTCCATTGCTCGCTCCCCCCTGGAACCACCCTTGGCCTTCAGACCACGCATCATGCATCGGTATTTCACTGGTTTGTTTTTTGCCAAGTGAGTTTGCTCACGTGCTCGGTGCACTTTGCTGTGCAGTATCCGGTGAGCACGAAGCTGGGCTCGGCCGGTGGGATGGCCATGATGGGAGTGTACACCAGACCCAGCTCCATGATGCCTGCGTTGAATTTCCTTAAGGTGGGTGTGTACAGCAGGCGAATCCCAGAGTGATCCAAGCGTCCTACAGATGGGAAAAGCTTGAATTAACAACAGTATTAGGTCCACAATATATTACACTGGGCAACGCTAGACTTTAACCAGATAACACTGCAGCTAAAGGAAGCTTTAGTAAAGTAATCAAGAAGGAACAGCAGATGCTGGAAAATCGAAGGTACACAAAAATGCTGGAGAAACTCAGCGGGTGCGGCAGCATCTATGGAGCGAAGGAAATAGGCAATCGTTGCCTATTTCCTGAAGTGGTTCCTATTCGCTCCATAGATGCTGCTGCTGCACTCGCTGACTTTCTCCAGCATTTTTGTGTACCTTTAGTAAAGTAAGTAGGGTTATGCTGGGACTAAATCAGCCTCCATATGGTTATGTTGCACATGCTGGTTTATAACGAAGATTGACACAAAATGCTGGAGAAACTCAGTAGGTCAGGCAGCATCTCTGGAGAGAAGGAATAGATGATCCCTATTCTTTTTCTCCAGAGATGCTGGCTGACCCACTGAGTTACTCCAGCAATTAGAGTCTACTCACAGAGTTGTACTGGGACTAACACAAATTGCACAGGTTAATACTGACGTTGTATCTGACTGGACTGAATTATAGACGACACCAGATAATACATGATTGTAATTCATGATACCATGTTACATTGGGTTTAACCCATGCCGCCAAGGTTTACACTGGTGTTCAATCAGATTGTACACAGTTAGACTGTCGTTTCATGGGCATGCACGTTGATCCCCAAAATGGCCGTTGACACCGAGCCATCTACAAAATCTGATGGTCTGCAAACCTGCGAACATCCATACTCGAGGCCCTCATTTCCACCCTGCACTACAATGTTGCATCTCCATCAGCCTCTGTGCTTACAGAATGAGGCAAGATTCCACTAACGGTGTTGCCTGTCAAGACCCCAACAGGTTGCCCCGTGTAAGTCATTACTTATCTGTCGTAGTGAACAGGGTTTGTGAGGTTGAGTGAGTTAAGGGCCTGTCTCACTAAGGCGACCTTATTGGCGAGTTTAGGAGCCAACTGTGCCCACCACAAGCTCGCAACATGGTCGAAACATGGCCGTGGGTGGTCTTTGGTGAATCTCCTTTATGGTAGAGAGGAGTTCCTGCACAGTGGTTACTACTTGTGGCCTCAGTATGGTCGCAGAAATTTTTTCAACATGTTGAAAAATCTTCTGCGACCAAAAATTGGTCGGTATGGAGAAAAATCGATACATTTGTAGCCGTAGCTTTAGTCGAAGTAGGTCGTAGTAGGTCGGCATGTTATCGTAGGTAATCGAAACTAGTCGTAGATAGTGTTAGTATATCGCCTTTGCTTGTTTCAATGGCTCGTAGCTAGTCGTAGGAGGTCGTAGGAGGTCTTCTACATAGTCGAAGGATGCCAACTTTTCGGCGATTCAACAAGACCATGGCAGTCGCCTGCACTCGCAAAAGAAGTTGCCTAAGTGGGACAGGCCCTTTAGTCTTCTCTTGCAAGTTCCCTCTGGCTGAATGTGCTCCATGGGAAATGGCAGATCACACTGGGACAAGTCCAACCCAATGAATCATTGGTTCACATTTATCGCAATTAATATGGCACTTAAAATATCATGACTTTAAGATGTTGTTAATCCGTTTATTTTTAAGTCTGTTAAACTCCATAAATTGTTGCTGAGAATGTCTAAAAAATGCACATTCACAATTACACTCCACACACACGCTCACCCGCAAACACATACACACAGCCATATGTCATCAGCACGGTGGCGCAGCGGTAGAGCTGCTGTCTTACAGTGCCAGAGACCCAGGTTCAATCCTAACCACGGGTGCTGTCTGCACAGAGTTTGTACGTTCTACCCAGGACCTGCATGGGTTTCTCTGAGATATTTGGTTTCCTCCCACACTCCAAAGATGTACAGATCTGTGGAATTGTCTGCCTCAGAGGGCGGTGGAGGCAGGTTCTCTGGATGCTTTCAAGAGAGAGCTAGATAGGGCTCTTAAAAATAGCGGAGTCAGGGGATATGGGGAGAAGGCAGGAACGGGGTACTGATTGGGGATGATCAGCCAGGATCACATTGAATGGCGGTGCTGGCTCGAAGGGCCAAATGGCCTACTCCTGCACCTATTGTCTATTGTCTATTGTCTTTTGTAGGTTAATAGGCTTGGTGTATGTGTAAAATTGTCCCTAGTGTGTGTAGGACAGTGTTCGTGTGCGGGGATCACTGGTCGGTACAGACTCGATGGGCCGAAGGGCCTGTTTCCACGCTGTATCTCTAAACAAAACTAAACTAATTAGGCACACATTTGCACACCCACACATATCGAATGGTACCCAATGCTCGGATTCACAGGAGTGACTTGTAAGATGCGGTTAGTTGACGACTTCAAACACACCAGAAAGTTTCAGTGGATTATGATAATGCACTTCCAGCCGCAAATATTTTGAGGAATCTGTTCCACCGATAAGAATTCCTGCATCTTTTGGGTAATAAAATGCCTGTAAGGACAGAGAGACCTGGTTGTTACAGTTTGTAAGATCATCACACTTCTAAAATGTCAAAAATAACCCAAAACACTCAGCTTTGTACTGAACATCTCTGAACAACAGATCAGTCTGAAGCAGGGTCTCGACCCGAAACGTCACCCATTCCTTCTCTACTAACTCGCTGTTACTCCAGCATTTTGTGTCTACCTTCGATTTAAACCAGCATCGGCAGCTCTTTCTTACACAATCTCTGAACAACATCTCGCAGCACTTCAATGATTTCTTTACAGGAGGGGACAAGTGACAGAAGCGTTGTAGCTACAGGGTATTGAGACATGCTAGATTCTGAGGTGTTTACCTCTGCTAGTGTGGTTTAGAACTGGCACATTTCACCATTCTAGCCCACATTTTTCACGATCCCTCTAATAACCAGGAATCTATCAGTCCCAGTTTTGAATGCAATTAATATCTGAGCCTCAACAACCTTCTGCGGTAGAGAATACGAAAGGCTTGTTTCCCTCACAGTAAAGAAAATTCTCTGTCTCATCTAAGAAGTAAATATCGATGTGGGGCGCCACTGTAGCATTGCCGTACAGCTGCTGCCTCACAAAGGCAGAGACACAGGTTCGATCCTGACCTCGGCTGCTGTCTGTACGGAATTTGTACGTTCTCCCCGTGACCGCGTGGGCTTTCTCCGGGTGCTCCGGATTCCACTCACACTCCAAAGATGTACAGGATTACAGGTTAATTGTACACTGCCCCTAGTGTGTAGGATAGTGTTAGACAATAGACAATAGCTGCAGGAGTAGGCCATTCGGCCCATCGAGCCAGCACCGCCATGGCTGATCATCCGCAATCGGTACCCCGTTCCTGCCTTCTCACCATATCCCCTGACTCAATGCCACACTGCTTGGGACCTTCATTTCTTCCACTCCAAAACTGGAGCACACGAGAATCTTTTTCCCCGCCCTGTACAGGAGCCTCATTCACCTCCCCCGCCCCCCCTCTCCCCCCACCCCCCCCCCCCCCCCCCCACTCTGTGTCGGTCAGTCACCCACTCACCTGAGCACCCATCGCCCAAGCCGCCAGCACATGTCTGCAGTTATTCAGCTTTGCAGGCTTCATCTTAGAGTCGCATGGCCCGTTGTAAGCTGGGATCTGGTCAACGAGCGCCGCACACTGGAATACCTCCATGTGGTGTACGATGGCCTCATTCCCTTTAGTAATCACTGGCTCGTACTCATCAGGGAAGAAGATTAAAACATTGGTTATTTAGATTTCAAGCACCCGAGGGCCTGAGCTGTGGGCAGAGGTTGAGCAAGGCTGGGACTCTATTCCTTGGAGCGCAGGAGGATGAGAATTGATCTCATAGAGGTGTACAAAAATCATGAGAGGAATAGATCGGGTAGACGCACCGAGTCTCTTGCCCAGAGTTGGGGAACCGAGATCTTGAGGATGAGAGGGGGTTTAATGTGAAGGGGGAAAGATTTAATAGGAACCTGAGGTTCCTATTGTTTTTCACACAAAGGGCGGTAGTGTATGGAACGAGCTGCTGGAGGAGATGGTTGACACAGGTATTATCACAATGTTTGAGAAACACTTAGACAGGCACATGGATAGGACAGGTTCAGAGGGATATGGGCCAAATGCAGGCAGGTGGGACTAGTAGGGGGGGCATGTTGGTCGGCAAGGCTTGGCTGTTTCATCCTTCTCGTTTTGGTTTTTGGTCTCAGCAACAGCCCTGACCACCTTTTCTACCCCCTTTAATTACCTTCGTTCACCTATAAGCCAGCCAGATCTGTAAGCAATGGAAACAACTTGGCTAACTGGCCACCCTTTATCTACCCTATAATTGTGTACATATTGCCCAGCAGTTTGCATTTGTTCATTAGTGAGCGTAAGCCTTTCTAACCCAGACATTAAGTCTAACTGCGAAGCTGGTGTCCCTCTGGATAGAAGGAATGGGTGATATTTCGGGTCGAAACACTTCTTCCGTCCCTAATGTGTGTCGATAGCGTTAATTTAGTTTCATTTAGTTTCGTTTAATTTTTTATCACATGTACTCGAGGTACAGTGAAAAGCTTTTGTTGCATGCTAACCAGTCAGCAGAAAGACAATACATGATTACAATCGAGCCATTTACAGTGATAAGGGAATAACGTTTAGCGCAAGGTGAAGCCAGTAAAGACCGATCAAGGATAGTCCTGGGGATCGCTGGTCGGCACGGACTCGGTGGGATGAAGGGCCTGGTCCCGCGCTGTATCTCAACACCAAACTAAACACAGTAGCTACCATGACAATGTGATGTGGCGGGAGGTTGCCAGGAAGATGGCTGATGTGGCACCAGTAGGTGGTCTCCTGGTCGGGGATGGTCACGTTGGGGGCAAGGACTTCCAACACTTTAACATCCGGGGGCATGGCAGGTGGGTGGATGTCCGGCTTCAGGAGCTGCACCCTCTGTATGCCCTTTGGCACCGATCGCAAGTCTATCGTTTCCACCGATGCCGTTGGTCGCTCCAGGAACCCGTACAGGAGGTGAACCGTTCCACTCTAGAAGGAAGAGGATGATCAAAGACAGACACAAAATGCCAGAGTAACTCAGCGGGACAGGCAGCATCTCCGGAGAGAAGGTACAGGTGACAAGGTGGTGCTCACAATGGACATTTAAGAATAGGGAGTAAGCCATTTAGGACGGAGACGAGGAAACACTTTTTCTCACAGAGAGTGGTGAGTCTGTGGAATTCTCTGCCTCAGAGGGCGGTGGACGCAGGTTCTCTGGATACTTTCAAGAGAGAGCTAGATAGGGCTCTTAAAAATAACGGAGTCAGGGGATATGGGGAGAAGGCAGGAACGGGGTACTGATTGGGGATGATCAGCCATGATCACATTGAATGGTGGTGCTGGCTCGAAGGGCCGAATGGCCTGCTCCTGCACCCATTGTCTATTGTCTATTGACAGTGTTGGCTGGGGAAGAGTTGATAACGAAGGAACATATAGATGCCAACAGTGGAACTGCAGGATGTCTAGGGTGGGGGAGTGGCGGGGAGAGAAGGGATGCAGGGCTTACTTGAAGTTAGAGAAATCAAGGTTCATACTGCGGTGTTGTAAGCTGCTCAAGTGAAATGTGAGGTGCTGTTCCTCCAGTTTGCATGTGGCCTCCCTCTGACAGTAGAGGAGGCCCAGGATAGAAGGGTCAGTGTGGGACAGTTTAGATTGGACCCATGTACACACAGTGTTCCCAACTAGATCAGGTGGACATATACAATTGAAGGGCTGGCTCTCTCTCAAATGATTGTTTGACGAGGGACCGTATTTCTGTATAGATTTCTTCCCAGTCTGTTACACGACCCCTTTGCGAGCACGTTGGGATTACTTGATGCGGCACGGTGGCGCAGTAGTAGAGTTGCTGCCTTACAGCGCCAGAGACCCAGGTTCGATCCTGACTACGGGTGCTGTCTGCACGGAGTTTGTACGATCTCCCCGTGACCGCGAGGGTTTTCTCTGAGTGCTCTGGTTTGCTCCCACATTCCAAAGACGTACAGGTTTGTAGGCTGTACAATGCCCCTAGTGTGCAGGTGTGATAGTTGGTCAGTGCGGACTCGGTGGGCTGAAGGGCCTGTTTCCACACTGTATCAATGAACTAAACCAAACTAAACTAAAAGCACATCATCCAGCACTCAGCAGCTTACTCCGCAGAGACCAACGGCCCCACTTACATCAATGATGTAGTCTCTTTTGTCACAAGTGTTAAAAAGCCTCTTGAAGGTGAGATAAAATCCTTGCTTAGATTGGTGAGCATCAATCAGCTGGTAATCCTGCTGTGTGTCTAAGTGAATCTGAGCCTGTTGATCAGTCCAGGCGTCCTAATGAAACAGAAACAAAATGAAGATCAAACAGGTAACACAGCCACACTTTCCCACAAGGGGACCTGCCGCAGAGAGATACCTTCCTTTCATGCCTATCTATTTTAATAGAATCTAGTTTGTAATGAGGTGTGACTGATCTCTCTGTGAAACCCTCTCCTCTCCCTCTCTGATGTAGGATTGAACACAATAACAAACACGGCACAAAACGACAGGTATTAGAATTAGAATTAGAATCAGAAATAATCCAAGCTGTTATTCATGGATGTGAATCTGTTTGTAAATTGCTTGCGTCAATTGTTCGTGAGGATGGTAGTGGTGTTTACGTTGGTGTTTACGTTCCACCTCTGTATGCATTGCTTAGGTGCATTGGATATTCATGCATTGTGTACAGAGTCATAGAGTCATACAATAGCAAAACAGGCCCTTCGGCCCAACTTGCCCATGCCGACCAAAGTGCCCAATCTACACTACCTGCATTTGGCCCATTTCTCTCTAAACCTTTCCTATCGATGTACCTGGACAAATGTCTTTTAAATGTTTAAGAAGGAACTGCAGATGCTGGAAAATTGAAGGTACACAAAAATGCTGGAGAAACTCAGCGTGTGCAGCAGCATCTATGGAGCGAAGGAAATAGGCAACGTTTCGGGCAGAATAGGAACCATTTCAGGAAATAGGCAACGTTTCGGGCCGAAACCCTTTCGGGTTTCGGTCCCGAAACGTTGCCTATTTCCTTCGCTCCATAGATGCTGCTGCACCCGCTGAGTTTCTCCAGCATTTTTGTGTACCTTCTTTTAAATGTTGTTACAGTTTCTGCCCCAACTACCTCCCCTGGCAGCTCATTCCAAAAATCCACCACCCTCTGTGTGAAAAAGTCACCCTTCAGGTCTTTCCCCTCTCACCTTAAACCTCTGTCCTCTGCTTCTCGATTCCCCTACACTGGGCAACTGTTTACCCGACCTATTCCTTCTCATAATCCACAATAAATATGAATCTCTCTCTCTAGCCTGTGCCAACTTCCATTTATTTGTTCCATGATGCTGGCAACCCCTCAGTTTTAACCCCTCACCTCAAACGATTGTCCTCTGTTTCTTGATTCCCCTACCCTGACTAAAAGAGTCTGGTCATATAACTCCATTTACATGTGCACTATATTATGCGTAGGAAGTAACTGCAGGTGCTGGTTTACACGGAACATAGACACAAAGTGCTGGAGTAACTCAGCACGACAGGCAGCATTTAGACTCAGTCTGAAGAAGGGTGTTGACCCGAAACGTCACCCATTCCTTCTATCCAGAGACGCTGCCTGTCCCGTTAAGTTACTCCAACATTTGGTGTCTATCTGCACTGTCTTATGAATTTATCTGTACATGAGTAAGTGTAAGCCTTTCTAACCAGAGACATTCTAACTGTGAAGCTAGTGACCAGCTACTATTGGTGTGAACACAGATATCAGCGGCTGTATTGAATGTGAGTCAGCGTGATGCTTTAGAGTGTAGAAGCTGCTGGTTTAGAAAAGGCTTGTCACTGACTTACCCCGAAGTAGGAGTTGTGGCCGTCACTCCACAGAATGGCCAGGTCAGCGTTCCTCATGTCCCCTCGTTCAGACATCCCAAACAGCATGCCAAACTTCAGTTCCGTGACGGCCAGGCAGAAATACACGGCTTGCTGGGAATAGCTGACGTTCCAGCTCAGCGTGGCCAGTCCCTGAGGGTCCAGCGGTACTTGGTAGGGGAAGGGACTGGGCTTGGGGGCGGTGGGACTGAAGCACAGCACCAGCATCACCACGATGACCAGCAGGGTGGTCATGTAGATGGAGACGGTCTCCCGTAGCCTCATGTTGCGGCAACACTCTGCCTCCCGCATGGCTGGTGAACCTCGACTGAAGCAGGGAACCAGGGCGGATCCGGCTTTAAGGGAAATGGCCAGAGTTCAGGGTTCTGATCAAATTATTCCTCAGCCTCTGGGCAAACACATTTCAGCATCACGTAATCCCATTACACACGCTCATCATCAGTTAAGCGAAGGAGACGAGCTGCCCTTTGTTCATTTTAACTTTACATTTATCTGGTTATGAAGTCCATTCAATGCCCCACCTGTCATTTCCAAATTAGTTTCAGCGAAATTATTTAATGACGTGATTCTTTGCTACCTTTGCATTCTTCCCTGTCTCACCCTCCATTGTCACGTTCTCATAGAAACATAGAAAATAGGTGCAGGAGTAGGCCATTCGGCCCTTCGAGCCTGCACCGCCATTCGATATGATCATGGCTGATCATCCAACTCAGTATCCCATCCCTGCCTTCTCTCCATACCCGCTGATCCCTTTAGCCACAAGGGCCACATCTAACTCCCTCTTAAATATAGCCAATGAACTGGCCTCAACTACCTTCTGTGGCAGAGAATTCCACAGATTCACCACTCTCTGTGTAAAAAATGGTTTTCTCATCTCGGTCCTAAAAGACTTCCCTCATATCCTTAAACTGTGACCCCCTAGTTCTGGACTTCCCCAACATCGGGAATAATCTTCCTGCATCTAGCCTGTCCAAACCCTTAAGAAATGTTGTAAGTTTCTATAAGATCCCCCTCAATCTTCTAAATTCTAGCGTGTACAAGCCGAGTCTATCCAGTCTTTCTTCATATGAAAGTCCTGCCATCCTAGGAATCAGTCTGGTGAACCTTCTCTGTACTCCCTCTATGGCAAGAATGTCTTTCCTCAGATTAGGAGACCAAAACTGTACGCAATACTCCAGGTGTGGTCTCACCAAGATCCTGTACAACTGCAGTAGAACCTCCCTGCTCTTAAACTCAAATCTTATACTCAAATTCTCTGCATTCCTCATTCTTCATCTCATCCCTTGTACGATTGTGGGACCCATGGTCAACTTCTTAAAATTCTGGACAGGCGAGATGCAGGATAAATGTTCCCCATTTTGGGGGAGTCCAGAACCAAGGGTCACAGTTTAAGACTAAGGGGTAGGCCATTTAGGACCGAGATAGAAAAAACCTTTCCACCCAGAGAGTTGTGAATCTGTGGAATTCTCTGCCACAGAAGGCAGTGGAGGCCAATTCACTGGATGTTTTCAAGAGAGTGTTAGATATAGCTCTTAGGGCTAACGGAATCAAGGGATATGGGGAAAAAGCCGGAACAGGGTACTGATTTTGGATGATGAGCCATGATCATATTGAATGGCGGTGCTGGCTTAAAGGGCCGAATGGCCAACCCCTGTAACTATTTTCTCTGTGTCTATGTCTAAGGTACTAAGGTCTAAGGTATGTGTCTAAGGTAGTTTCATCAGTCAGACCATTGAGTATAGAAGTTGGGAGGTTATGTTGCAGTTGTATAAGACATTGCTGAAGCCGCATTTAGAGTATTTGGGCACCATGTCATAGGAAAGACGATGTCAAGCTGGAAAGAGTACAAAGAGTATTTCCGAGGTTGTTGCCAGGACTCAGGGCCCTGAGCTATAGGGAGAGGTTGAGCTGGCTGGGATTCTATTCCTTGGAGCACAGGAGGATGAGGGGTGATCTTATAGCTGTGTACAAAGTCATGAGAGAAATAGATCGGTCGACACACGGAATCTCTTGCCTAGAGTAGGGGAATCGAGAACCAGAGGGCATAGGTTTAAGGTGAGGGGGGAAAGACTCAGGAAAAGACACATATAACAAATTAGACATACAAAAATAGTTGCAAACCAAAACAAGGCATTAGTGGAAAAACATAAATATTTAAAAAAAGGTGCAGGAAATAGCGTTCTGTTTTCGAGGTATGGTTACGGTTGTGCAGTAATAATAACTCTGAAGAAAGGGCCTGACCCAAACCTTCACCTATCTATGTTCTCCAGAGATGCTGCCTGACCCGCTGAGTTACTCAAGCCCTTGTGTCTTTCTCAGGGTTGTGTAGGTTGGTTGAGGAACCTTATCACAGAGTCATACAGTGTGAAAACAGGCACTTTGGTCCAACTTACCTACATTGACCAACACGCCCCATCTACACTAGTCCCATTTGCCTGCGCTTGGCCCATATCCATCTAAACCTGTCCTGTCCAAGTACCTAATTGCTTCTTAAACGTTGCGGCAGTCCCCGCCTCAACTACCTCCTCCAGCATCTCGTTCCATATGTCCACCACCCGTTGTGTGAAAAAGTTCCTATTAAATCTTTCCCCCTTCACCTTAAACCTATATGCCCACTGGTTCTCGATTCCCCTACTCTGGGCAAGAGACTCTGTGGGTCTACCCGATCAATTCCCGTAGTCGCAGGAAAGCAGTTGTCCCTAAACCACTGGCAGGTGGTGAAGCTTGGCTTAGTAGCAGATAATGAGACTGCTCCCATTCATGAGACAGGACCCAATGCAAAACAGTGGGGAGATTGTCACGGGCAGATTGTAGCATTTGACTCATTGCTAGACGTGAAGCCAGTTCCAATGTGAGGCCAGTATGAAGGGAGAAAAATCTGAGTCTCTGAGCCATCAGATTGAGTCTTTTTAGCATTTCACAAACACCCACCTTATTCTCATCACCTAGCAACAGAAGCCTGATCCTCAATCAAACTGAATTATATACAATCAAAGAAGATCAGAGCGGCTGTAATGGTGAGAACCGTCAAAAACTGCCCAAAACATTCTGTATGTGTGTTAATGAATGTTTAATGTGTAATATATGTGCCTTCGAACTGTAATCGATACAAAATATGTGCGCGATCTCTAATGTTTATGTCGGCTTTATGTCAGCTTTAGTTTGTAACGTATGTAGGTTTAATCTCCACAGTAACCATGGGTTAATGCATATTATATGCACAATATATATAATGCGTGCTTAGCTTAACAATGTTTGCTGTGTAATGTATACATTTTTCCATGTAACTATTGTGAGCTGGTAATGTGTAATATGTGTGTGTGGTGTATGTGTTTTATCTCCACAATGCGTTCATCATATGTAATGCGAGTATATAAAGTATGTTTAATGGTTATATATATATCCACTTTACTGACTGGAGAGAGAGAGAAAAATGATCCAGCTTGTTATAAACCAGTTAGTAGTCCAGCCTGATGTGGACAAACTTTTAGAATCCATCATCTGATTTACATTAATTGAATCATTTAATCAGGGCTGGGAGCAAATTTACTAAAGGCAGGCTATATTTGACAAGTTTAATAGAGCTTATTGAAGATGTGACTTGTTGTCAATACGAAGGACTGAAGCTGGTGTGTTTGGCTAGTCAGACATTTTACTGTGCAAGTCAAGCACAGGGTGGCTAATCCAGTCCAGATCTCTTACTGCCTTAAGGCACTCCCCTGTGCAGGGTCGACCCACTTGATCGCAAATCCATTAGGTCTTTCCGGCCCCACTTAAACACTGTCTATATTTAATTAGGAGACATGTCGGACAAATGATCAATGTGTGGTCTATTGACATGGGAGCAAGAAAACGCATTATCTCAGTAAATGTATAAAATTGAAAAGAAGGGAACAATGTCATGTGGAGTGAGACCTGCCACCCTGACGAACAAGGATAGATGACGTTTCAGGTCGAGACCCTTCACTTATTGGAATTGGTATTGGTTTATTGTGGACTCGTACACAGAGATACAGCTATAAACTTTGTAGCAAATGGATACCTGTCCATTTCAACCTCTCTTCAACATCATTATTACCAAAGGAATATTGTTTCCCCAGTGTCTCGAGGAAATAATGCATTTGTTGACGCAGAAGTATTATAATAATGAAACGTTAGGACAAACTCTAATAGACAATTTATATTTTCACATAGTACGCATCATTTGAATCTGACTGTAAAGTAATGATGTAAGTTTAATGATGAAGCAGAGAAGGTTTGGCTGATGATTAAATTGCTGCTGTTGCACTGACTAAGTGTCACAGACATGACCTGATTCTCACCTTCTCTGTTCTGCAGAGCAGGATTGAAGATCACATTGAAAACTGAGAGCTTTATTCTCCACTTGCTTTAAATCACATCAGGTTCTAATTTCACAGTCTCTCTCAGCACGGAACCAATCACTTGATAATGGTCTTTCTGCATCCTCCCAGTTCATTCAATGTTCTGCAACTCCCCCAATAATTTGATTTCCTTCACTATTCCACTTATTCGTTTTTGATAATTTAATCTATCTCAGATGGCTAGCTATTATAGGAGACATTTCAACAAGCGTATAGTGGGCTCAGGGATCAGGTGAAACCATGCAGCTTTTATGAAAACAGGGAATAGAAATCAGGAGCCTGCGGTAGGAAGCTCCATTGAAGGGTGGTGCAATGGTACAGCAGGTAGTCCCGCTGCCACAGGGGTCTAAAGACTTGGTTCAATACTGATTTCAGGTGCTTTAGTTTAGTTTCGAGATACAGCGCGGAAACAGGGCCCTCGGCCCACCGTGTCTGCACCGACCAGTGATCCTCGCACATTGACACTACCCCACACACACTGGAGACAATTTAACATTTATATCGCCAATTAACCTACAAACCTGTGTGTCTTTGGAGTGTGGGAGGAAACCGGCAATATTAGCATGGTAAGGAAACTATTTTCCACTAAGGTCATAAGGAATAGGAGTAGAATTAGACCATTCGGCCCATCAAGTCTACACCGCCATTCAATCATGGCTGATCTAACCCCATGCTCCTGCTTTCGCCCCATAATCTCTGACACCCGCACTAATCAATAATCTATCTATCTCTACCTTAAAAATATCCACTGACTTGGCCTCAACAGCCTCCCTTGGCAAAGAATTCCACAGATTCACCACCCTCTGACTAGTTCTTATTCTAAACTCGTAAGCAACCAGAGACATGAACAGTCCAGCTAAAAGTATATTTTCAAATGTTATGTTAATTGAGGGTGAGCTGCAACTTATTTTTGTGCGGTTGCCATGGAAATTGTTGTCAAGCACCCTCCCTGGTGCAGGGTGCGTCACTGGTGGAGGAAGTGTGAACAATCGCGTTCACATAGTCTGTTTGATACTTGGTCCTCATGCAGGAATTTATGGGAAGCAACATCGCATTTCCTGCAAATGCATGTGTAATGTGTCCGTGATACCCATAAAGTGCTGGGATCCTTGCTTTCAAAAACGAGTGGATGTGGAGAGGATGTTTCCACCAGTGGGAGAGTTTAGGACCAGAGGCCGTAGCCTCAGAATAAAAGGACGCACCTTCAGAAAGGAGATGAGGAGGAATTTCTTTCGTCAGACGGTAATGAATCTGCGGAATTCTTTACCACAGACGTCTGTGAAGGCCAAGTCATTGGGTATTTTTAAAGCACAGATTGACAGATTCTTGATTAGTAAGAATGTCAGGGGTTATGGGGAGAAGGCAAGAGAATGGGGTTGAGAGGAAAAGACAGATCAGCCAGGGTAGACTTGATGGGCCGAGTGGCCTAATTTTACACCTATAATTTACGAGCTGATAAAAGCCCAAAGAGACCCATATTGAGCAGAATGTTAACAATGGCATTACAGCACTTCCTGTAGCCATGTTTCATTGGGAATGGAGATGGTTGTGGATAGGTTTAGATTTAGGTTTGTTATTGCCACATGTTTTATATGCTATCCAAACAGATCAGATATCATAATGCGACAGATTGTTGGGAGTATTAACGCCAAGAAACTTGAAACTCTCAACCATTTCCACATCGGCACCAATGATGTACTCCACCATGCTTCCTGAAGTCAACAGCTAGCTCCTTCATCTTGCTGACATTGAACGCAAGGTTTATGTCTGGACACCATGTGTCTCAGAGAAAACCCACGCAGGTCACAGGGAGAATGTACAAACTCTATACAGACAAGCACCCGTAGTCGGGATCGAACCCGGGTCTCTGGCGCTGTAAGGAAGTAGCTCTCTACCGCTGCGCCTCCTATGCCAGCTGATCTGCGCAGGTCCTGAGATGTGGCCAGGGACTCCATCCTCCCCAGTTGCTTTCCTCAGATTCACTCTCAGTGAATGGCATATAGAGGATAGATTCTAGTGTACAGAGATCTGATTCTTTGGATTCAACAGAAGTCCCACTTTTTCCCTGTGGAACAGTTGACTCTGTGGGTGAATAATTGGAAAATCAGAGTGAATGGCGTTTTGCAATTGTAAATGCAGCCTTGAAGGGTTGGAGGAATCTGGGCTATAACAATTGCATTAACGTTGTAGGTAGAAAGGAACTTCACGTGCTGGTTTACACTGAAGATAGACGCAAAATGCTGGGGTAACTCAGCGGGTCAGGCAGCATCTCTGGAGAAAAAGGATGGGTGACGTTTCGGGTCGGGGCCCAAAAGCGGAGGTTGGGCGATCGTTTCGCCGAACACCTCCGCTCAGTCCGCAATAACCAACCTGACCTCCTGGTGGCTCAGCACTTCAACTCCCCCTCCCATTCCCAATCGGACCTCTCTGTCCTGGGTCTCCTCCATTGCCAGAGTGAGCACCAGCGGAAATTGGATGAACAGCACCTCATATTCCGCCTGGGGACCTTGCGTCCGGATGGCATTAACATTGAATTCTCCCAATTTTGCTAGTCCTTGCTGTCTCCTCCCCTTCCTTAACCCTCAAGCTGTCTCCTCCCACCCTCCCACCCGCCCGCCCTCGGGCTCCTCCTCCTCCCCTTTTTCCTTCCTTCTCCCCCCCCACCCCCCATCAGTCTGAAGAAGGGTTTCGGCCCGAAACGTCGCCTATTTCCTTCGCTCCATAGATGCTGCTGCACCCGCTGAGTTTCTCCAGCAATTTTGTGTACCTAGGGTTAAATCTAAGGTGGAAGCAAGGAACTGCAGATGTTGCTTTACAGAAAAGGACACAAAATGATGGAGTATCTCAGCGGGTCAGGCAGCATCTCTGGAGAACATGGACAGGTGACATTTTAGGTCGGGACCATCCTTCAGACTGACAGGTAGACTGAGCTGCAGCGTCACCTGTCCATGTTCCACAGAGATGCTGCCTGCCTGACCCGCCAAGCTACTCCAGCACTCTGTGTCCTTCAGGGTTAAACTACAGGCTGTATTCTAAAACCGGCTACTTGACTGTGGGTGGCATCCCAACCACAATGATTCATGTTGTTCAGGAACAAATGCGTTTGGGGTTTTTTTGGTTGTGAGAAGATTGCTGCATCACTGTTGTCACGGCAACCGGGGATGCAGAGCCTCCTTCCATAACCAGGGAAACGGGAGGGATTGGCGATTGGATGAAATTGCCATGACAGCGAGGTTGCAATGCGCCAGTAGGCCTACAGGTGGTGATCCACTCTCTACTCCATCATGTGCTGTTTATATTTTGCAGACTGTTGTTGAGACAGGAATATATTTGTGATTTGTGAGCTTTTTGTGATGTGACAGGTATTTCTGGAGCCAGTGTGGGAAAACCTGGCCCGAATCTTACCCTGAAAGTGGCAGGTAATTTGCTGTGTTGCTGTCTGTGGTCTGGACTCACTATGTTTATGGTGTTTGCCGTCTGAGTACGTTCTTTACTTGTCATCTAAGCCATGGACTATGTGTTTATTGTCGAGGAAGCTGATGATCTAAGCTCACTGTCATTCCACCATGATGCCAGTTAGCTTTAAGTCAGTCGATCATTACACAAACAAGCCCCGTGCAGAAAATGTGGGCAACACACAAAACTTAAAAGCCGCAGAGAGCTCAAGTGAAAGGAAGGTGGGAGTTCTTCCACATGGAAGGCTATTAGCTATGTAGCGCTTCATGAGGGTGGCTGGTAAGAGATGTGAGATTCATGAGAGATGATAACATTAAAAGGGAATCCGACTGATGGAGGAAGTTTGTGAAAAGAAATGTTTAATGTTAGGAAAACGAGACAAAGATGGAGATCTACAGCATATCTGAGCCAGAGCGGAGTATGGTTGTTTGAAAGTAAAGGAGTATGATGCACATAACAAGCTGTGTTATAATTAGTAAATCCTCCTATAACGCTGCCAGCTTGGATTATCGCTGGGTTATAAAACTTGGCCTTGTATTATCTGATCAGCAACTGACATGGAAAATCCTACCTGGTGATTTGTGCAGCACATCGAACAGAGAATAAAGAAACATACCCCCCCACCCCCCCCCCCCCCCCCCCCCCCCCCCCCCCCCCCCCCCCCCCCCCTGAACACCATGAGAGATGCAGCAATATCCAAATGTTTATCCCTCGATGCATTGACTCTGCCTGGGAATTAAATCTAAGACTGTAGCTGAGAACACCACTGCTGTTGTGGGCATTGTGGATAGACACAAAATTCTGGAGTAACTCGGCGGGTCAGGCAGCATCTCTGGAGAAAAGGAATAGGTGAAGATTCGGGTCAATAGACAATAGACAATAGGTGCAGGAGTAGGCCATTCGGGCCTTTGAGCCAGCACCGCCATTCAATGTGATCATGGCTGATCATCCACAATCAGTATGAAATCCCTCTTCGGACCCTTGGACTGGGACTGGGGGTCAGACTGATTGACCTGGTTGGAAATGGGATTGGTTATGGATGGGAATGCTAACCAAGGCTGGCAAAGGGTGAACTGTGACTGTTATTGTGATTGTTTGCAGTAGGAAGTAGAATTAGGTAACACAGTTGGGAAAGGGATTATGTTTGGGAATGGAACAACTAAGACTGTAAATGAAATCAACTGAGTGGCAAGGGGCTTGATTGATGATGGGCACTGGGAATAGGAATGGCCATGCCGGGGATTTACTATGGCTGGGAATGGGACTGACAATGGCTGGGAATGGCATGATTGATTATGGCTTTAAATAGGATTGTACACGGCTGAGAATCAGATCAATCACAGCTGTGAATGAAACTGGCTGATTTTGGCTATGCGAAGTCTGCATGTTCTTCCTGTTACCACGTGTTTCCTCCATGTGTTCCGGTTTCTTCCCACATCCCAAAGATATGCAGGCGTGTAAGTTGCCCCTAGTGTGTAGGGGGTGGAAGAGAGTGGGCTAAAGTAAAACTAGTATGAACGGATGAACGATGGTTAGTGTGGATTCAGTGGGCAAAGGGCCGGCTTCCATGCTGTAACTCTAAACTAAACTAAACTAAACTAAACTGAAGAGAAGACAAAATGTGTAGGAAGGAACTGGTTTACACCAAAGATAGACACAAAATGCTGAAGTAACTTTGCATGTCAGGCAGCATCTCTGGAGAAGAGGAATCGGTGACGTTTCAGGTCGGAACCCTTCTTCAGTTTCGAGAATCTAATGAAGGATCCCAACCAGAAACAACACCTATTCCACTTCTCCGGAGATGCTGCATGACCCGCTGAGTTACTCCAGCATATTGTGTCTATTAACTGAAGAAAAGATGGTTTTAGGTTAATATTCTATGATATCTCTTATGACTAAAGGTCTCCCAATCTCACTTTGGTTCCTGTAATTCCTGCTCATTCCTTTTCAGGTTGTTAATGGAGAGCTGGTCGAATGACAGCCGGGACTGTAGTCATCACTGGAGGAATATTGGCTACGATTATCCTTCTTTTTATAATAATCGTGTTGTGTTATTGCCGCCTGCAGGTCAGTGTCAGAATAAGCCGCTGAGCCAAAGTACAACCATTTTAAAGGTATTCCTGATTCAGGGTAGATGTCATTTGAGGTTTACACTCTGATAGATGCAGAGTCTGTGCAACTGAAGCACACAGGAGAATCTGAATCTGTATTTTTAAATTATGGTGATGGACTTCCAAGTACTTGTAGAGTCATGCAGCTTAGAAACAGGCCCTGCGGCCCAACTTTCCCACGCTGACCAACATGCCCCATCTACATTAATCCCACCAGCCTGTGTTTGGCCCAACTTGCAGTGCTTCAGATACCCTTTGTAAACAACACCTTGCACCCATATAGCACCAACAATATGGCAAAACATCCCAGGGCGTTTCACAGCAGCATTGAAAAATAACAGAACTGGATTGCAGCTCACAAATACATTATCAGGTTGAATGACCAAATATTTGATTGAAGAGATAAGTTCTAAAGACAGTCTTAAAAGAGGAAAGAAAGAATGGAATAATAAGGGGTGTAGAGAGAGCTTACCAGATTTCGGGAGTCGGTTGTTGGGCAGCAAAGCTGTTAAATCAAAGTGTATGTAACAGCCAGGAATCTCAAAGGCTTTTAGTCAGTGGGTGCTCCAGAAAAAGGGAAGGCTAATGCCATGACTGGAATTACTGAAGGAGTCATTATTCACAGTAGGTAACTGAGAACAGAAATGACGTGCCACCAGAACAGTGCAGATTGGGAGCAAAGGTTTGGATAAGATCGGGGTTGAAAAACAGTTGCCACAGTCTGGATGGCCGGAATGAGGCTTTCAACAATGATTGAGATGGGGCAAGATACAATGGACAATAGGTGCAGGAGTAGGCCATTCGGCCCTTCGAGCCAGCACCGCCATTCAATGTGATCATGGCTGATGTGATACAGAGGTGGAAGCGGGCATTACTTGTGACTGAGTAGATATTGATTCAGAAGCTCATGGTCGAGTTGTAAATAACCACAAGACAGTATGGTTTAGCTCAAAATTGGGTTATGGCCATTGAGCAGCAAGGATTAAAATATCGGCAACAGATTTTTGAAGAAGGTCAATTTTACATTGAATGGAAACACAGGTGACTGTCCGGGAGAGCTTGAGGAACGAAGGCACGATTGGGGCTTTTGTCTGAAGAGGGGTTGTAGCAGGAATGGCAATGTTCCGGATGTGGATGTTGGCAATCTTTATGAGGGGACATTATAAGGCTGTAAGCTAAGATGTTGTAGAGGTATGAAGTCATAGAGTACCACAGCATGGAAAGAGGCCCTTTAGCTTAACTCGTCCACCTACCTTTCACCGCGATCCCTCGAAACCTTTCCTATCTATGCGCCTGTCCCAAGAGCTGCTTGAGGAGGTAGTTTAGAGATACAGCGTGGACACAGAGAGTGGTGAATCTGTGGAATTTTCTGCCACAGAAGGTAGTTGAGGCCAGTTCATTGGTTATATTTAAGAGGTAGTTAGATGTGGCCCTTGTGGCTAAAGGGATCAGGGGGTTTGGAGAGAAGGTAGGTACAGGATACCGAGTTGGATGATCAGCCATGATCATATCGAATGGCGGTGCAGGCTCGAAGGGCCGAATGGCCTGCTCCTGCACCTATTTTCTATGTTTCTATGATGGCTAGTCTTCGAGATGTCACTGGCCTTCAATAAGGAGTGCCGAGCGTAACTAGAGCACCTTGGTTGTGACGTTGGGGCCAGACAGCCCTACAGGTACAATGGTTGGAGGGTACGATCACTGGGAGGGAGCTTCAGTGACCTCTAATCGTCACGTCCAAGGTCCCAATATTGATACTTCCCCGGGAGAATTACTTCAGTTCTGGGTACACATAGCTCTAATGGGAATGACGGAGCGTTTCTGCTCTAGTACGCCGTGCAAAGGGATCTCCAGTGGCCTCTTAGTGGAGTGGCCCTGGGGATCTTCCACACCTTTCTCCACTGCTGTCAACGAGGTGCCTAGACTGTGTGTCACCGTCACTAGCAAATGATGGTTGTTCTTTACACCTTTTTATGTCCGGCATCTATGTTTACTTTTTTTTAGTCAATGGGCAGATCTGACACACACTAACCCTCACTGGGGTACAGGTCCCCCCCCCCCCACACACACACACGCACACTGACCCTCACTGGCCCATCGAGTCCACACCGACCCACAATCCCCGCACACTAACACCACCCTACACATACTAGGGACAATTTATATTTATACCAGACCATTTAACCTACAAACCTGTACGTCTTTGGAGTGTGGGAGGAAACCAAAGATCTCGGAGAAAACCCTCGCGGTCACCGGGTGCAAACTCCATACAGACAGCACCCGTAAGTCAGGATCGAAACCGGGTCTCTAGCACTGCAAACGCTGTAAAGCAGCAACTTTACCGCTGCACCACCATGCCGCCCAGTTGAAGCAGATACTATCACAAAAAACATTTCACCAGGTGCATGGATAGGAGTGGTTAAGGGGAATATGGTCCAAAATGCAGGTAGGTGGGACTAGTGTAGATGGGGCATGATGGTCGACTTGGGCAAGTTGGGCCGAAGGGCCTGTTTCCATGCTGTATGACTCTAAATGCTTCTATATTATCTGCTTCAACTACTTCCTCTTGCAGCTTGTACCATGTACCCACCATTGCCTGAAAAAGTTGCCCCCCCCCAGGTTGATATTAAACCTTGCCCATCTCACCTTAAACATCTGCCTCTTGTTTATGATTCCTCTACCCTGGGTGAAAGACTGTGCATTCACCCTATCTACTGTAAATCAGAGGAAGCAGAAGGGGCTATAGTGGCTGTGGTGAGATAGAACTGTGACTGCTTAAGAAGGAACTGCAGATGCTAGAAAATCGAAGGTAGACAAAAATGCTGGAGAAACTCAGCGGGTGAGGCAGCATCTATGGAGCGAAGGAAATAGGCAACGTTTCGGGTGTGAATAAGGGTTTCGACCCGAAACGTTGCCTATTTCCTTTGCTCCATAGATGCTGCCTCACCCGTGGAGTTTCTCAGCATTTTCGTCTAGCCTGGAACTGTGAATGGTTCTATTTCTTTGGATAATTCTGCTGATGTTATATGTAAATGCTGTAATTCCAAGTGCACCACGTGATGTTTGACCTTTTTTTCACTCATGCCCTTGCGGAGAATTGCAAATTATAGGGCAGACATGCCCATCGGGTGCCGACTCATTGATGCCTAGTTGTGATGTGATTATCGAGAGGGTTTAACGGACTGATTAGTGCTTTCCTGTTTGTTTATTTCATGTCAATAACAGGGTATTTGAATAATATAACACCGCCCAACACGTTGAAGGGCATTCGTGCAGGCTTGAGTGTAGTGTATGCTCTGGCTTCACATTTAAAGCTGAGATATATTACAACTTAGAACATATCAAAGTACAGTACAGGAACAGGCCCTTCGGCCCACAGTATTTATGCCAAATATGATGCCAAGATAAACTGATCTCATCTGCCTGTACATGATCCATATCCTCCCATTCCCTGGATATCCATGTGCCTATCTAAAAGCCTCTTATGTATACATTGTGTTTCCAACAGCAAACAATGATCATACTTCAAAGACATTTCATTGGCGGGGCAAGGTCCTGAGACTTTCTGCAGTTGTGAAATTGTTACATAGGTTATAACACATAGAACAGCACAGCAGATGAACAGGCCCTTTTGTTTGTCATGTTTGCACCTACAATTATATCATTCTAATACCAATCCCATCTGCCTGCAATGGTCTGTGGCCCTCTATTTTCTGTAGGGAGGAATTGCAGATGCTGGTTTAAACTGAAGATCGACACAAAAAGCTGGAGTAACTCTGCTGGTCAGACAGCATCTCTGGACAAAAGGAATAGGTGCCATTTCGGGTCGAGACCGATATTCAGACTGACAGGGAATAGAGAGATGTAGAATAAATAATTGAAAGATATGCAATAAAGTAACGAGGATAAAGGAAACAGGCCATTGTTATCTCTGGGCTAGGTGAAAACGAGTTAGACAACGAGACTCAACAAGACAACTTTGAAGCTTGGGTGAGGGAGGGACGGAGAGAGAGGAGATGCAAGGGTTTTGAAGTTAGAGAAATCAATAATCATACCACTCTGTTGTATGCTGCCCAAGCGAAATGTGAGGTGCTGCTGTTTATTTATGCCTCTTAAACATTACTTTTGTTTTTACCACCTTCCCTGACAGCGCATTCCAGGAACCTCCTATTCTCAGAATAATAAACACCTCGCAAATCTCCTTTAAACTTACTCTCAACCATTCTGTCCACTTATATTCCCACTTTCAATCAGCTGTGGACTTCCTCCCTCAGAGTTGTGGCTGATCTTCCCATCAAGACCCCCTCAATGATCCAAAGCCCCTCAACCCCCCCCCAATTCACTGTATAGTTTAATCCCGCATTTGACTTCCTCCTCCCTTACTGCTTAGCCTGAAGGTGGAGAAAACTTAAGATAGACACAAAAAGCTGGAGTAACTCAGTGGGTCAGACAGCATCTCTGGAGAAAAGGATTGGTGACGTTTCGGGTCGAGGGCCTTCTTCAGAGTCAGGGGAAAGGGAAACGAGAGATATAGACGGTGAAATAGAGAGACATAGAACAAATGAATGAAAGATATGCAAAAAAGTAATGATGACACACTTGTTCTCTTAGCTGCATCCTGTCTTTTGTAATTGCTGTTCTGTAAGTTTAATATTTTGTTGTTTTTTTTCTCTCGCAGTATTATTGCTGTAAGCGAGAGGAATGGGATGGAGACGAGGAGGAGCCGGACTTTGCAGTGCACTCCCGTCTACCGGCTGCTTACTACAACCACAATGCCGGAAATGGACTTCACTTTAGTTCTGTAGCCCATCCCCAGGATCACGGCCAGTCCCGAACTCTCTGCTCCAACTGCAAGCCACTCTTCTATGTGCACCAGATAGAAGAGATTCGAAATGGGGGCGGAAAGATGAGCTGCAACTCTGTGAGGGAGGAGGATTTTGAAATGCTGGATAATCCTCAGGAACTGCCCCTGGGCAGGGCCAAGTTAGCCAGAGACATTTTTAGCAGAAGTCGAAGTATCAGCACTGACGTGTGAAGAGGTTTGTTACGAATGATTTTCTACCACAGCTGCTTTCACATAACAAAATTAGACCATTAGTTTACACATTTCGTGGAAAAAATGGATGGAATGATTGAATGCAATTTCTTAAGCATCATTAAATTTTTTTCAAACCCAAACTACGAAAAAACATTTACTATTCCTATAAAAGGAGTGGCCTGAATATTAGAAAATGTAATTGAAACAAATAGTTATTGATGTATTTATAAATTAATTTATCTTCTAATGGATGAGATGTTTGTTTAAATGAAAGTTTTATAACTGCTGCTTTAAATGGGCCAGATACATTGTAGTAATTTTTTTTGTATAATAATGGCTGCTAATATAGTTTATATGTTCTTTAGTACGTCTGATCTAATTTTGCAAAAGGAGTTAGTTAGTACACGGCTGGTAATGTATTCTGTGGCACTGATTAACATTATGTTGTTCAGGAACATTATTGTTCAACTCACATGAATAAACCAGAGAAATTTATGAATCAAAAATAAATTACCGCTTATCACTTTATCTGCCAGCTATAGATTTACAAAAGCATCCTTGTTTTCTTAGTTTATGATCTCTGTGCAAAAGGTTAAATGGAAATCAATGGGGGAATCTGGAAAAAATGGTCTGGAATAGTAAGAAGGGATAGTGCAACATAAAACATTTACCGGCTAGTGATCTTATTGATCTCTAAATTGATCTTAGACGTGTACAAATTCATGAGCGGAATAGATCGGGTAGACCCTGTCGCTTGCCCAGAATCGAGAACCAGACGACATAGGTTTAAGGTGAGGGGGGGGAAAGATTTAATAGGAACCTGAGGGGTAACATTTTCACACAGAGGGTTTCAGTTTAGTTTATTGTCATATGTACAGAGGTACAGTGAAAAAGGTTGTGTGCTATCCAGGGTGGTGGGTGTATGAAACGAGCAGCCAGAGATGGTTGAGGCAGGTATTATCGCAACATTTAGACAGGTAGATAGATAGGGCAGGCTTAGAGGGGTATGTACCAAATGCAGGCAGGTGGGACTAGTGTAGATGGGACATGTTGGTTGGTGTGACGAAGTTGGGCTGCAGGGCCTGTTTCCACACTGTATGACTCTGAGTAGTTCGAATAAAACTAGTCAAACTAATTATTTTTACTTTTACTTATTTACCTGTGACATGGAACTATTTGCCCACTCAGAGTCCCTCTACACAAGTGCAAGAAGCTTACTGCCATTCAGCTACCTCTACAAAAGATCTAAGCTTCAGTGCCTGAAGAGGGTCAAATCATTGATGATGAGTGGTTTCTGCTTGTGCTACAATGGAAGTTGAGATATTGGCAGGCACTGCAACGTGGTGTCTAATAGCTGGAGTTTTCCACCACTTCTTTACTTCGAAGAATGTGCTCCAACCCAAGTGAACTGTGCTCCAGGATATTTTATGCAGCATTTTTGATGGGCTTGTGAGTGCTGGTCAAGTATCTTGTGAGTGCTGATCACCCCTTGTAAATGATTCCATCAAAGTTCTCATCTCAGTTTTCAAGCAAAAATACAGAGTGCGACTGGAACGAGTACTAGGGACACAGATTCATACAGCGTGGAACCAGGCCCTTTGGCCCATCTTGCCCACACCGGCCAACATGTCCCAGCTACACAAGTCCCACCTGCCTGTGTTTGGCCCATATCCCTCTAAACCTGTACTATCCATGGGCCTAATTGTTTCTTAAATGTTGGGATTGTCCCAGCCTCAACCCACCATCTTTTGTGTGAAAAAGTTACCCCTCAGATTCCTATTAAGTCTTCACTTTAAACCTATGTCCTCTGGTCCTCGATTCACCTACTCTGGGCAAGAGACTCTGTGCATCTAGAATGGTTAGATTCTAGATAATAGACCAAGTGGGACCCGTTGGGGCCCGTTCTCCCAACGCAATATTCCACCACTCACCCATAGCCCCCAACTGCGCAGGCACGGCTGATGGGTTCCCATTGTGACTCAAGATTCCCGTTGTGACACGAGTCACGGCAACCCTCCCACAACTGCGCCTCGCCATCCCTCTTCCACCCCTATCCTCCTCCATTCCCCCTCGTCCCCAGCACTCCCTCCCCTTCCTCTTCTTTCCCCTCTCCTCCCACTCCCTCCCCTCTCCTTTCCCCTACCCTCAGTCACTCCCTCCCTCCATAACCCCTCTCCCACCCTCCTCTCCCTCTATCTCCCTGCTACCCCACTCTTCACCTCCCCCCCCCCCTCCCTACAATTAAAATCATGATTTTTTTGGTAAATGAAACCTCCCCCCAAGAATTTGATAAAACGGAGTTTTTTTTAAAATCGCAATCTTTTATGTAAAGGAGTATCGGGATCCCATTGTGACGTCATTGTGAATGAAAACGGAAGAATTTGAATAAAACGGATTTTTTTTTAAAAATCGTGATTTTTTAATGTAAATGAGATTTGGGATCCCATTGTAACGTCATTGTGACTTCGTACGCTGCTAACGGGCAGTGCAAGTGGAAGTGATTTTTGTCAAAGTGGTTTTTGTAAAGTTTAAAATGTGAAAATATACCATCAATCTGAACGAAATGCCACAGCACACCACAGGACAATGGTGAACAAGGTGGGCCAAAAATTGTAGTGCTATTGTGTACCGTTTTGGCATAGTTTCGGGTCACACACACTCACACACATATTTACAAACAAGATGAGAGTTTTAGTAATATATAGATTATATTATGAATACCATTAATCAGTTAAAAACAGTGATACTCGCAATAAAAAACATGTAAATATGAGTTATCGTATGAAATTAATGTCAAAACTGCCTTGTGGTCAACAAACATGTTTATTATTATTTTTCATAATGTAATAGTTTAAAATATATACAAACTGTACATAAAATATTCCAATTGTCTTTTTTTCCATTTCCCTAACTCCAAGTAGCCAGGGTAAATACTCTGGACTGAGTTAAAACTTAAGACTTCAACAATTTATCTGATTCATAAAATGCCTCTGGGAAAAACAAGGAAATCACTTTATCATTAATAATAATAGAATTATAAAATTACAGGTTACGTTATTAAATATCATAATAAAACATGATAGCCTCAGTCAGCCTGGGTTCTTTTGCACATGCTTACATGATTTATAACACAAAAAGAACATTATTTTCTTTACAAAATCACATCTGCATATTATCACTAACCATCGGAAAAGTGAAACAACTGGGATTATCTGTAACAACCGGTAACATTCCTGTGGTGAATCAGGAACTTAAAGATATTTGTTGCCAATATTCACGAGGAGGAAGAGGATATCATGGAGTATTTATTTTCACATGCACTTTGTCAGCAAAATGAAGGGTCTGGAGGTTGTCTTGAGTGCTGCTAGGTCAAATGTTGTATCAAATGTAACATAAATACTGGCAGATACAGTATAACTAATATACTGGGAGGTCAAGTTATTTTCAGGTCGATCAGATGATTCCAATTTCAATACTTAAGCATGATATTTGTTCGGCTTGCGTAAAGTAATTATCCAAGAAAAATCAAAATTCTTTGACTTTGATGTAGTAGCTGAATTTATTAATATTTTTTACGAGATGAAGATCTTTACTGTTACAATCTATGACTGTTATATTATACCTCACAACATACTGTCACTGGCTGTTAAACTGAGTCCTTTCTAAAGAGAAATTGTAGGGTTTAGAGCATTTTATCTGTGGAAAGTAAGAGGAACTAAATATGGTTATTAATGATCATAAAACAGAGTGATTGCTGGACAAACTCATTTCCTATCCATACTACTTTTTGATGGAGAGTTATATAATATTACATCTGAGAATACTGTGAAAACCATCAGCAGTTTCACCAGTTGCTGACACAATGCAGATATTTATTGTACTGCTTTGAAGGTAAAATTCACTGATAACATAGAATCTAACAAGGTTCAGGAATGTGTCAGAAACCTAAACACTGAACTAACATTAATCCCAAAGGGTTAATGGGTCTCAAGTGCAGACATACAGGTAGCACCAGGGCAGACAGACTAAAGCTGAGGGACAGGACTGACTGAGGCAAAGGCAATGCACTGAGGCTACTACTTTAGTATGCAGCATCTTTGATACTTGATGCCTTGTCCATCCTTATGGGAGTCAATCACTAAGTGAAAAATAGTTGCGTATTAGACGCGATACGGTATGTAAAACCAAGGTTTAAACATCACCTAATCTATTATTTAGCTTGTAATAAAGAATCACATTAAATTAAGAGGGAAACAACATTGTGGCAGCCCATTTTGCATGATAGTTTGAGAACTAGTGACCATAGTTCCAAAATGTTCAGTAGCATTAGTCGGAATGGCTTTGTACTGAAATAATTTATAAGATAATACTGTAAGTGGAGTATGCTAGCTTTACCATATTACTGATAGGTAGATATATATGGTGGCATGTACCGGTGGGGGGGATTAACTGCGCTGAATATCCAGGGAACTGACAGCCGCTCAGAGTAGCTTGGAGCAGCTTGAATGCATTGTTAAAATCAGGTAAGGTATTCTGACAAAATAAATCGTTAAATCCTTGCAATAAAACTAATTCCACCAGACACATTGTTCTTTTGTTCACTTATAGAGAGATACAATTATTCTGCCAGTCTGTACTATGAATTAGCAGCTCTACAAGATCTGCAGCATGCCTTACTGTAATACCAGTGAGAGCACAGATTGACTTTTATTGCCAGCACACAGTTAGTCCCAAGTTGATCTTGACAACTGTCATCTGTGGAACAATAATTGTGATAGTCAGTATCTTAAGAAGCTGTCAACTTGGCTTACGAGAAATAAAAAACAGTTTTAATCCTTGTCGTGTTGTCTTGAAATCCAATCTTTTGGTCATCAACCTGAAGATCAAATTCAGAGCCCTGTTCTGAGACTAAGATTGCACAAACTGGCAGTGAAGACGTTGATGGATTCACAATACTGAACAGAAATAAAATAGGAATAGAGGAAACAGCAAGATCACTGAACATGGTCGATCCCAAATCTTTTGGTGGCATGCAACAATGCAACTCAAAATTATTTTGATGACACCAACCTCTCCCAAACCTTAAAGTCTGAGAAGTGCAAGAGCACTGTTACTTTAAAATCCCCCTTCAAGTAACATGGCATTTTAACGAAGACATGTTTCACTATACCTTAGATAGGTGTAAGATGCTGGAGCAACTCAGCAGGTCAGGCAGCATCTTTGGAGAACATGGATAGGTGATGTTTTGGCTCAGGACCCTTCGAAGGGTCCCGACCTGAAAAGTCACCTATCCATTTTCTCCAAAGATGCTGCCTGACCTGCTGAGTTACTCCAGCACCTTGTGTTTATCTTTGGTATAAATCAGCATCTGCAGTTCCTTTTTATTACAATTTCACAATATCTTGATCTATTGGATACATTTTAAACAGTCTACCTAACACCAATGAAGAACTATTTTTAAAATCAAGAACAACAGAGAAAGACAATTTGCCAACAGCTTCTTGGATGCTAAGGATGGACAATCGAAATGGCCTTACTAATATTGACTATAACTTGCGAATAAATTTGTAAAAAGATTAGTTGTGTGGCTGAGTGCACTGCATTGTGATTGTCGATCTGATTTCTGCCATCAGCTGCCCATATCCTGGTCTGCTGCTGAGGGAAAGCTGCATAACAGTGGCATATATGGGTGGATGGTGAACTTAATCAAGAGGTCTACAGCTGTCCCCACTATGATGCAGCATGCTTGGAATATCACCCGAAAACATTTCAGAATGTTTCTCAGTACAATGCTGCATCATCTTCAACAGGCTTTCCACTGGAATGGAGTTAACCAACAGGACAAATAGGGAACTGTTCGACCCATGTCACCTCCACTCCTGAATTAGAGTCACCCCAATGTTGGTTATTGGGCTGCAGTACTCAGACAATGCTCATATGTGCACACGTTCAAAGGCTGACTTTGAAGTCAGGGTTCAAATTAAAATGTGTAGAAATACAATAGAAATAAATCTTCAAAACCAGCTCTCTATGACAAGTGTAAGAAGCACAGCACACTGGAATTTAATGTACACATTATTACCTGGGGGCTGTGTAGGGCAGGCCTGGAGATCACAGGTTTGCTTTGCAACAGGTTTCAAGAGTGGATCGCATCCTCGGACAATTTCTTTTCCCTGATAACATTTCACATCTCGCATTCTTATTCCAACACCACAGGTTTTAGTGCACTATATAAAAGCGACAAAAGAATATGTTGTTAAATTGAGTGCAAGAACAAGAAATCCAAACACAATTTTGAAGGAAATTGAGAATCTCGTAACCTGAGACAACAACATTTCCCTCAATGTTAGCAAGACAAAGGAGATTGTGATCTACTTCAGGAAGTGAAGCAACACATATACCTCGGTACATATAAGTGTCGCTGAAGTGCAGATGGTTGAATACTACGTCACAAAGAGTAAATATCGCCAACAAGTTGCTCTGGAACAGCCATATTGAAGCAATGGCCAAGGCAGCACAGGCTTAGGAAGTTCGGCATGTACCCAAAAACCCTTGCCAACTTCTATAGATGTACCGTAGAAGCATTTTATTGGGACGCATCACAGCATGGTTTGGGAAAAGCTCTATCCAAGACCGCATGAAATTGCAGAGAGTTACGGATGTAGCCCAGACTATCACGTAAACGAACCTCCCTTCCATTAGCTCTATTTACACTTCATACACTCTCGGCAAGGCTACCAGCATAATCAAAGACAAGTCTCATCCCGGTCACTCCCTCTTCTCCCCTCTCCCATCAGGTAAGAGGTACAGAGGTTTGAAAACACATACCTCCAGATTCGGGGACAGTTTCTTCCCAGCTGTTATGAACCATCCTGTCACCAACTAGAGAGTGATGCTGACCCACCTTCTCCTTATTGGAGACATTCGGACTATCTTTACTGGATTTATCTAAACATTATTTCCTTTATCCTGTATCCGTATACTGTGGACGGCTTGATTGTAATCACAGCCATGGGGCAAGGGAATAAAATTATCACACCAACTAATGAAAATAACATTGTTTTAACTTGAAAATACATCATATAAACTAGTTCCCAAACTCATGGCCAGTGCTCCCTACCCTACACTATAAAAAACATTACTCAGTATAGTGGTTTACATGTCCACTAAGGAAGATAATAACACAACACAATTCAGAAGAGTAGCAGTTAATTACATATTACATAACCGGAAGTGGCGGCGCTGGGGAACGGCTGCGGCTCGCCTGCAGTCCGTTTGTCTTTACTTTTTTGTGTTGTTTTTTTTCATTTTTGTCTAGTTAAGTTTTTGGTTTTTAGGTTGTGTTTATGTGGGGGGGGTGGGGGGTTGAAACGGGGCTTGCTGTCTCTCCCTTCGGGGAATGTGACTTTTTTGTCGTATCCCCCTTCTCTGCCTCCGTCTGCGCTGAGGCCTAATGGCAGAGCTGGCGACATCGAGACTCCGGAGGCAGCCTGTCAGGACTCACCCTGGGCTCGCTCTCGTGAGGGCGGCCCGGCTCAGGGCTGGAACTGCGCTCCCGTGAGGGGCTGAGACTTTCCCGTGAGGGGCTGTGGCGCTCCTGTCGGAGTGGCCCAGCTCGAGGGTGGAACGGCACTCACGTCGGAGTGGCCCAGCTCGAGGTTGAACGGCACTCACGTCGGAGTGGCCCAGCTCGAGGTGGAACGGCACTCCCGTCGGAGTGGCCCAGCTCGAGGTGGAATTGCGCTCCCGTCAGAGCAGCCCAGCTAGAGGGAGGAACGGCACTCACGTGAGGGCGATCCGGCTCAGGGCTGGAACGGTGCTCCGGTGGCTGGGACGGCGTTCCGGCAGTGGTGACCTGAGTCTGGGGTTCAGCCACGGGCCAGCGGCTGCGTCCGCTGGACTGGAGGGCGGCAGCTTCGACCACCCCGGGCCGCGGTGTTTGAGCCGGCCCGTTTGCGGGATTCGGTGAGCCGCGGGACTGTTTGTGCCATCGCCCGGTGGGGAATCGCCTCAGTGCAGAGGGTGAAGAGGAGGGAAGAGACTGCAGCCCTAAGATTTTTGCCTCCACCACAGTGAGGAGGTGCTTGGAGGATACACTGTGGTGGATGTTAATTTGTGTTTATTGTTGTTTATTATTGTATGATTGTATGTATGACTGCAGGCACGAAATTTCGTTCAGACCGTAAGGTCTGAATGACAATAAAGGGATTCAATTCAATATTTATTCAAATCCAATTCCAACTTTTTAATTTAATTAATTTAACAAAATTGATGAACTTGACCCAGTGACTTTTCAAAGTCTGAAGTCATTTAGAGGGAGCCTTAGATACATTTAGTAGCTATTTCACTGTTCAGTAAATTCTCAATGGGATGGATGGGCTTCATGAAGTGATGCCAGTTCCCCAAATTTGAAAAGTTCCAAGAAATATTATTTTGCAAAACAGTGCGCCCTTTTAGAGGTCAGAGGAGCGCACGTCAGAGCAACCTATGTTAAGGGCGTACAGACAGCTCTTGCCCATTGCCACGCCCATCTCCGGCACCTCCTTGTTTCTTAGCGTCCCCCCTAGGTAATCCCACAGCCCCCCAGAGGGCAATACTGCTCATTTTAGAAACCACTGATATAAACCATTGTCATTGGTTTGATTACAGCTGATACCTGTTAAAACTTTGCTGTAAAGGTTTGCACTACTTACCTCAGACCATGAAGTAGTGAACCATTTGAAACATGGGCGCTCGAAGCACGTTGTTTCTTCAATTAACTTTTGAGCTGGGTCGCATTCCTCAGAATTGAAAATGTTAACTTTTCCATTCACAATTCCCACACACAAAACAACTCTCTTTTTTGTCCCTCGGCCGCACGTTGTATTACACTGTGGAAGTAGATCAGATTGAAATCTTCAGGTTAATGTTATGACTAGAATCTTGAATTTAATGCAGCTGGAATTTCATTAATATTACTACACAGAGTAACTTTAACAATGTTCTAGTGATCTCTGGTCAGGAAATCTCCAACAAGGACCATAAAAAGAAACATCAATTTCTCAGTTTGATTGGGATTCCTAACAATTCACAGTTCAAGTGAGCTGCAGTGTCATAGATTTGTACAGCATAGAAATGGACCTTTTGCCCCACATTGTCCATGCTGACTTGTTTGCCTAACTACACTTAAATCTATTTGCCCCTATTAGGTTTACATTCTTCAAGGCCTTGTCTGTTTGAGTGCCTAAATGCCTTTGGAAAAAATAGTGTTGTACCTGACCATCATTTTCTCAAGCAGCTTATCTAAATATCAAACACTGTGAAGATCCATAGAGCCATAGTGCTATGGAGAACGGAAACAGGCTCTCCAGCCCACTTTGTGCATGCCCACCAAGTTGGCATACAGGGCTAGGCCTGCATTTGGCCAATAGCTCTCTAAACCATTCCTATCCATAAACCTCTAGGTAAAATATTCACAGATCATTTGATGCAGGGAATGCATAAACAAATATTCCCCTCAAATCCCCTTTAATACTCTTTTCTCTCACCTTAAACTATACCCTCTTGTTTTTCAAGAAAAAGATTCTGATTACCTACCCGTTCTATCCCTTCTGCCTCTTTCGCTCAAGGAAAAATAAACTAGCCTATCCAATCTCTAGAACTAGTGTTTAGTAAAGTTACATCATAATGTCCCAACTCTTATATTCTATGCTCCAACTTATGAAGTCAAAATGCCACATGCTTTCTTTAACATCCTATCTATTTGGGTTACTAACTTCAGGGAATAATGGACTTGAACCTCAAGGTCCCTCCTTTAATCTCCTTGCGCACTACAATTTACTGCGTATGTTCTACTCTATTTAACTTCACTTAATGCATCATTTCACACTAGTTGGGATTAAATTTCATCGGCCAAAGTTATTCCCAAGTTTCCATCTGATCTGTATCCTGCTGTAGCCTTGGATAACCTTTCCTTACTGTCCTACTAATTTTCAGGTGATAAATAAATGTCCTATCATTCTCCTACATTCACTTCCATGTTGTTAGTATATATCACAAACAACCAGCCTCAGCACCAACCCTGGTCACAGAATTACAACCAGAAAAACATCCTTCCAACACTACCCTCAGACCTATCATCAAGAAATGTTGGATCCAATTGGCCAGCTTCCCTTGGATCCCATGTACCTTCTGGACCAGTCTACCATGTGAGATCTTGTAAAGTGCCTTTCTAAAGTTCATACAATGTTTCCAACCTGCTTTCATCAGTCTTCTTAGTCACCTCTTCAAAAAGCTTAATCAAATTTGTGAAGCTGGATTTCCTGTTGACCTGATCAGATCTTGCCTTTCCAAATGTTCATAAATCCTATCCTCTAGGATTTTCTCCAATATATAAGGCTCACCGGCCTACAGTTGCATGGCTTCTCTCTACTGCCCTTCTTAAGTAAAGGGACAAACATTAGCCCATTCCTTCTATCCATAGATGCTGCCAGACTAAGAGGAATGAGCCTCGAGCATGAGGAAGTCTAACTACGCTTCATAATCAGTCTTAACCTGTCATTCAAGATCAACAATAGTACACAACCATCTACTAACAAAATCAACATATAATCCCTCTAACCCAGTAACGTTCACAAGTTATAGGAATAAAATTAGGCCATTCGGCCCATCGAGTCTCCTCCGCCATTCAATCGTGGCTGATCTCTACCTTGTAATCCAATTTTCCTGCCTTCTCCCCATAACGCATTCTAATCAAGAATTTGTCTATCTCTGCCTTAAAAATATCAACTGACAGCCTCCATGGCCCTCTGTGGCAATGAGTTTCATAGCTTAACTACCCTCCGACTAAAAAAGGTACAATGAGAAGGTAACATGAGAAGGCTTTGTAGAATGAAGTGAAGGTTATACAGTATATATTTAAACTATGACACTTACTTATACGTAACACACAATGATAGCTTACACCTAACAAAATGTAATGACAATTTCTTAGCTCACCCGATCCCAATCCTGGGCCAGCCAATGGGGAGAGCAATCTTTGGCTCCACAGGGATGTATTCCAAGGGGTTTTATCTGTGAGCTGCACTGTGATTCGGGCATTACCCTGCCATCTGAATTTCTGCAATATACGTGCCTTATCATTCTTCCCTGTCCACAAAGACCTGAACACTGATTGCAGAGGAAATAAATGATCAAATTAGCATCAATGTACAGACCACAAAATATAAGAATTACTTCAAAAACTAATACAAGGGTACTGTTTATAGATTGCTATTGCACAGGGAAGACCAAGTATGGTACTGACTCATAAACCCATTAATATACCTTTGTTAACAGTAAAGTATCCGCCGGAGACTTTACGTAACTACATTAAATTGGTAAATAGGCTTAAAGACACGATGGGAGAGATACTGAATCCTGAACCTAAAAGTTAGTTTGGATGTGTTTACTACAGGGATGCATGCTTTATCCAGAGTGGAACACGATGGTCACAGGTTTCATGTTGAATTGCACCATTCCAGGTATTTGATCAGGTTCAACACTTTTATGAATCTGATGCAATTTCTATGTCAAATGATTGCCATCTCCTATGCAATTCCTGTTTTGGACAACTGTCAGCAAAAACACGTCCCCTTTATCGTCCATCGTCGAATCTCTAGGGGTAAACGTGCCTTCATAGTTTGGGACTGGAACCCTATCCAGTTGACTTCCATTACTTACCTTTTCTCTTTAAGAACCTGCTGTCAAAACTTAATTGAGAAACAAGATATATATAAATCTTTCCGTTCCCTCTCATAATGCCTAATACTTCCCTGTAACTAATTTTCCTAAGTATTTCAAATGAGAAGTAAATCATGGCCTCTTTACTGCCTCAAGGGAGCACATGCAAAGAACCGAGGGTACTATTTTGAACAAGAGCAGAGAATTCTCTCCATCATCCTGGTTAATATTTATCCTTCAAAAGAAGATGCTGTGCTCATAAACATACTGTTATTTGTGTGAGCTTGTAATGTTTAAATTAGTTGCTGTGTTTCTTACTTTAGAAAAAGTCACTACACCTAGTCCTTAAATGACTTTAAAGCACTAGTGCATCCCCTGAGGTTATGAAAGTCCCTGTACTAATGCCAGAATTTGAATTTTCATTATAATTCTTCACAACAGATGGCAATTTAACGGCTCAAGAAAAGTATAATTGCACTCCAATTACTCTTTATGACAGGAAAATCAAGCTCACTGAAATATCTGGAAATTTCTGAAGGAAACCGAAAACTTATTTGTGAACTTATTTGAAAATTAAAATGGGTTGTTTTATGCACATGATATATGAAAATATATAATTTAACATTTTAATTCCAACACAAATTAATAAAAATTTTAACAATTAATACTAACGGAGAAATAGATTGCATTGGTCTGTATGTAAAAGTCCTTACAGCATAATAGCTGTCAACATGAGCTTGATTATTACGCCTGTCATCGTTAGGATGATGTAGCCAGTAATGTAGCAGGTACAATGATTGAACTGTTTTCTGCAGGCATTAAAATGGCAAGTGGAGTCAGTGAGCTGGAGGTCCAGAACTAAATTTGTTTGTTATTTAAAATAAATGGCGCTGCTGGAAACAGTTGTCAGTGTAATTATTTGTTTTCCTTTAACAGTCTGAACTATTAATTTCTGCCAGTGAAAAGATCATTTATATATCAAGGTGAAATAAGGAAGTTCAAAGTTGAAAGAAGACAATTCACAGCTTTTGGATAGAAAGTAAACACTATTCAAAGGGTCCTGCGGTTGGACTTACTGGCCCCCAATCTGAAAATGTCCACTGGCGATCACAAGGGGGTCCAACACAATCTTTCTGAGATGGTGGCTTTGTTTTTTCATCACACCTCCATTCTTCATTTGAACATCTCACTTCCCTGGTCACAGCAATCCGTTCTGCACACTTTGCTGTACACTGAAAAATAAATGGCATTAGTTGTTTCTACTAACGATCTACTGAGTTCCTCCAGCAGTTATTTTTGTAACATATTACCTTGGCTGTTTTCATTTATGTTGCCTTTGAGAATCTAATACCACAATTGGACAGGATTCCATTTGCTGATATCCTCTGGATGAGTAGTATGAAAGCTATCAAATTGATATATTTCCCGCCAGGCCACGGCTACGGACTCAGAACGCAGCCGGAGGCCTTTATCGAGGCGCCGCGGTCTCTGTGCCTCCCGGATGGTCGTGAGAAACCTGGGTCGCAGTCTGGCTGGGGCCTCGCATGTCGGAGGAGCCTCGCCTTGCTGGGGCCTCGCGGGTCGGAGCGCCTGGGGCCCGGGTCAGGAGAGGACCTGGCAGCGATGTGGAGAGGTCAGTGCGACGGCCGATGATGGCGCCGACTGACGGATGAGACGGACACATGAAGTGGGGCGTCGGCAGCGGTGAAGCCTCGTGGTGGCGGCGATGCCTCGCAGGTCGACGGCCAATAACAGCGTGGAGAGAGGGGGAAGGACAATGGAGGACCCAGTGAGGGAGGACTGCCGTGAGGAAGGGAGGGGGAGGGGGTGGTTGGGGAGAGGAAGAACAATGGAGAGGGAGGGATAACAAAGGACAATCGGGACCCGGTGTGGGGGAACTGCTGTGGGGAGAGGGAGAACAAAGGAGGAGCCGGCGTACTTTGTAACTTTGTCTGTACCATAGGCGGCCGCTATTTGTATACATTGGGTATGCAAGCAATGAATTAATCTGTGCCTTGTCACATGTGACAATAAAGTATTCCATTCCATTCCATATTTCTCAGCATATCTAAACGAGCTAGCCACAGTAAACTTATGCAGCCACCAAGTTATGTTGTGCACAGCATAAATAACCAGAGTTTATGATTTTGATTGATAGCAAGTGGCCGTCAAAGAACAACATGTTCAGCACAAGGTTTGTACTGATAATATACTGCCGAGCCACAAATGGAATATATGCAGTCATACTCGTAGATCATGAATTGATTTCACATTACACGAAAGAGTAGATGAATGAGATCTGTTGTGACAAAGGCTCAGTTTAATCAGCCGCAGTATGAGCATTGTCAACTCTTTCTATCACAGCACTGCAACTGATTTTGCTTGTACGTCCAAAGAATTTAATTCTATTCATAAAGGATTAATTTGGGTTTTTTTAAAAACCTTTTTCAATACATTATATGATGAGGTATTGTGTTGTCTGCTATTTGTATTCAAAAGACATACTGTCGTTAATTCTGCACCTGAAAAAAAAAGAACTAAATATCCTCAAGGATAAAAATACACTGCTGAAAGCACTCTGGCACCTTCTGTGGCGGGTAGGGTCCGACCCGAACATCACATGCCCATTTCTCTCTATGAATGCTGGTTGACCCTACTGAGTTTCTTCAGCGATTCGTTTTTTGCTTAAGTTCCCAGCATCAGTAATCTCTTGTGTCTCCATTGCCTTATGGATGATTCCTTGCCAGTTTATCCTCATAGCAATTGAGGCAGAAGTACGCATCTCTGGAACTATACAACTGGAATTTCTCTAAACTTTCTTATTGAACCTAGCTTGGAATATCCGTCAGAATAAATGAGGTACTCCATTTGTAACTATTTAAAATTTTGACTCCATTAATATTTTAGGCTAGAACTTATTTTACTGCACTTTGATGGCACTAAAACAGCAATGAGTCTCATGTTAACAGCCCCATCAACAGTGCGATCTCCCATTATGAACTTCCCAGCTCTATGTTGTCAGGCTTCCTGTGTATGCTGCTGATTTTATCTATTGAAAGATTTTGCAGCAGCCAGCACTTAGTTGTGAAAACAGCACCCAGCCCTTAAAGAAACAAATCACAACATAAGCAGTAATCTTTCAGTTACTATAACATTGTGCCCCTCAACAGATGAATTCTCAAAGGAGACTGGGAATGGGTGTAAGATGCTAATACAAAATCCTGCTGAAACGTCAGGAGCCACGTTTCCCAAGGAAATTGGTTCAACTTTGCTCTTCGCTACCTATTTTCAACTGACCAGCACTGTTTCTTTATTGCAATTGTGTCCATTTATTTCAAGGCTTTTGTACATATGTCCTGATGTATTTGGATCAGAACTCCTTCTAGTCCTGTAAAAAGGTTTCTGAATTCTGCAGAAAACACCCGTCTACACCAGTAGTGATGTGAATGCAATGAGGTGAAAACAAATTTGTAGAGAAACTTGCAAAAACAAAAACATAAAAATCACTTGCACTTAGGGTCAACAATTTGTGTGCCAAGACTTCTGGACGTTGAGTTACTCCAGCATTTTGTCTATCTTCAGTTTAAACCAGTATCTGCAGTTCCTTCCTACACACTTCCAGAGATCTGCTTTGGTGTAAAATTAAAACCTGGATAACTACACAAGGCATGTATATGTCCATTATCTTCCATGCACATAAGGTAAGTGGAACTTATCAAATAGATAAATGAAGACTGGATAAATTATATGTAAACACTTGAAAATAAACCTACCTCTGACCAATCTGACATCTCCCACTGTGGGCCACAGGCTGGATTTTTGCAGATTTTACGCTCTGATGGCCTGAAGAGATCAGCAGATTCACACATTTCATTGTACACCGAGCTGTCAAATCCTGCAGAAATAATTTTCCAGCAACGGACTATTCGGAATTGGTATCCTTCTCCACAAGTTCGTGAACATTCACTCCAACTACTTGTCTCCCATCTGCAATGAAAGTGGACAAACCATATAAATAATAATTCCCAGCGATCTACTCCAGAATAAAAAGGAGCCAAATAAGGGGAACATTTTGTAGTTTTGAGGACTTTAAAAGCTTAGCCATGAAAAACTTTGCATGCCATCACAATCTATGAGCCGGGAGATCAGAATAAGAATGTAAAGATGGAATGAAAATAAATAAGTCCACCATAATTTTTGGAATACTTAGGATTACTCAAGAAAGACAAGCAAGGGCAATAATATCAATAATTCTAAGACAATTGGATAGACATTTAGAGAAGTTCATTGAATGACAAATGTTTTTTTTTAAATTTGGGCATTGATCAGACTATTCAAAATAATCCTAAACTTGGACCTCCTGCTTTTACCGCTCACTAGTAACATTCTGTAATAAAAAATTCAATAAACCAAATGTGGCTTTCCATTGATTATTTATGGATTTTCTGCTAAAATCAAAAGATTCTCTTTCTTCACGAGATATGCCAGCATAAATGGAATTTTCTTCTTAGGTAAACTGCTGGAGTCTCAAGCTTTATCCTTATTAATTCTTGATTCTTGTGTGGTTTCTCACATAACAGTAGGTCCATGGCCATAAATAGGCCCATGCACATTTCTACTCTTATGACTTCAATTTTTAAGTCAATTTCCACTAGCCCAGTCCCCTCAATGTACGGCTTCATGTAAATCCTTCCCATATTAACAACCAACCATTATATAATGTCCCTGTTTAAACCACACGTGGTCATCTTTTCCAACCTCGACAATTCTCAGTGCTCTCCACTATAATTGTCATCTCATAATTCTCCTTTTCCCTATATCTGCCTTCCTCTGTGATTCAACCCATGCCATCAACTCAGTCTTGCAATCATTGCCTAACTGACCTTCACTTCTGCAGATGCTGGTTTACAAAAAAGGCAAAGTTGGTGTAACTCAGTCTGTAGAAGTGTACCAACCGACCAGGAACGACACCTATCCATGTTCTCCAGGGATGCTGCCAGACCCACTGAGATGCTCCAACACTTTTTTCTATATTTGTCCACTTCTGAATGGTAGGTGCGATTGAACGATAAATCTTTGTGAAGTTCTGCATGCAAGGATTTTTTTGTCATGAACAATACTTAAGGCATTGTGCACAATAACATATTGCTGCCAGAGGACTTAGTGCTTAAATTAGCCTAAGTCCTTCACACAACCCCGCTTTAATCAGGTCAAAGCACATTATAATCTCTAAAGTAACTATCTTACTTTAATTTTTTCGCTTTTCTCCCATATTCTAATATAAAATGCTTTTTCCAATCATTGGCATGGGCTTTCCTATTTCAGATCCTCTGCCTACTTTCTCATGAACCTACTTACTTCAACTATGGAAGGCTAGTCTTGTTGGTTGAGGTGGTCCTAGAGCCAAGTGGCAATAGGTACCAACTGACAATCATGTATTCTGGGCAGGCCAAAACAGTCTTTCTCATGAAACTACTCCAGAAAAGTTAGAAGGAAACTCGTCTGGAAAAATTAGACAGCAAAACCATGCCCTCAGATTGTGATTTTTTTCAGTCATTCTGGATTTAGGGGTATTCAAAAATCATTATAAAGTACTTAATTTATTTTTAATAAAAATCAAATCAAACATAAAAACCTTAAATAATTAAAGATATTAAACCACACACCAATAATTAAACATAATATAACCTACCTTATTCATAGGGCCATCATTCAAATGGATGTGCTTGATGATTCTATGCCAGGTCTAACTGGCGCAGAATCTGAGAGCAGATTCTTCAGGGCAAGTGCTGGAGAATCTCAGCAAGCTCCTGCCACTGGACTTTGTGAAGTTTAGCAGCTGAGAGCAGTTGGGAAATTACCAATAAAGCTCGGCCAAATAAGTTCAGAGCTTCTGCATTTGCTCAGGCTTTCTGAAATTTGCCAGCACTTACTCTGAGAAATGCCAGGCAATACTGCCAGTAACAAAAAAAAAAAATCAGGGGATAATTGAACCTCTCCTTTACTTGCTAAAGCATTCCATGGCCTGTTAAACATCTTGGAGCTAAGACTTCTAATTTTCCTTCAGCAAGATTCAGTCCTATTCTCTCTATAGCTAAATCAGTTATAAAAGCATCTAGAAAACTGAAAAGATTCTAGCAAAGAGCAAAGAAAATATTCAAGTCTTATCAATCTAAACACCAATTTTTTGTCTTCCAGCTAGCTGCCAATTTACTATATTTTCTTTAATTATAGTGCCACAGCTCTGTATTATGTGAGGTGCAGAGTCCAGCCAGAGGGCCTCAGACCCAATATTGTGGCTGACATAACACTCACTGTTGGCTCCAGCAGGATAATATATAATTGATTGAAGGTAAAAACAGATCTAGGACACAAAGCACAACGTTCTGGGAAACTCAGGGGGTCAGGCAGCATCTGCTGAGGGAATGGACACACGACAATTTGGGTTGGGACCCTTCTTTAGATCAATGACGAAAAATTGGCAGATGGCACCAGTGTATGTTTGAATTGAATACATTTTATTAGCCAAGTGTGTATACATACAAGGAATTTGCCTTGGTGCTCTGCTCGCAAGGATAACAACACAATATACAGTAGACAATTAAAAATAAAACATTATAATTAAAACATGTGAAGAATAAAATAAAATACCAGAGCAAAAGGAGGCTACAGACATTTGGCTGTTGAGTAGAGCTACTGCTCGTGGGAAAAAAAGCTGTTTTTATGTCTCCCTGAGGGAAGTACTTCAAAGAGTTTGTGGCTAGGATGAGAGGGATCAGAGATGATCTTACCCACTCGCTTCCTGGCCCTTGCAGTGTACAGTTCGTCAATGGGGGGGGGAAGGTTGCAGCCAACAACCTTCTCGGCTAATCGAACGATGCGCTGTAGCCTCCGGATATCGTGCTTGGTGGCTGAGTCAAACCATGATGGAGACAGTGAGGACAGATTCTATGATGGCAGTACAAAACTGGACCATCATTGCCTGTGGCAGATTGTGTTTTCTCAGCTGCTGCAGGAAGTACATCCTCTGTTGGGCCTTTTTGAATGTGGAGTCAATGGTGGCCTGCCATTTAAGGTCCCTGGAGATGATGGTTCCAAGGAACTTAAATGACTCCACAGATGTGACTGATGTTGTTGATGGTGAGTGGGTGGAGGGGAGGGGAGGGGGAAGCTCTCCTAAGGTCTACAATCAATTCCACTGTCTTAAGAGCATTGAGCTCCAGATTGTTGCGATGGCACCAGGACTCCAGCTGTGTCACTTCCTGTCTGTAGGCAGATTCCTCCCCATCCTGGATCAGTCCAATCAGGGTTGTGTAAACTTGAGACGCTTGACAGAGGTGTCTGTGGAGGTGCACTCGTTGGTGTAGATAAAGGAGGGGAGAGTATGCAGCCTTGTGGTGCTCCTATGCTGATGGTCAGTGGGTCCGAGATGTACTTCCCCATGCTGTGTGTAGTAAGTGTGTAAGAAGGAACTGCAGATGCTGGTTTAAACCGAAGATAGACACAAAAAGCTGTAGTAACTCAGCGGGACAGGCAGCATCTCTGGAGAGAAGAAGGGTCTCAACCCGAAACGTCACCCATTTCTTCTCTCTAGAGATTCTACCTGTCTCGCTGAGTAACTCCAGCTTTTTGTGTCTATCTTCGGTTTAGACTGTTCGATGTCATTTGAAACAAGGACTATTCATTAAAACTGACAAAAAAGATTAGCTAGGGCCATTGCGAGTGCCCGTGGCTCCCTATTTGACTTGAAGAAAGTGAGAGGAGTCAAAGAGACATTTTAGGTGACATAACATTAGCTGCCAGAGGAGATAGTTGTGGCAGGTACAATAACAACATTTAAAAGAGATTTGGACAGATACATGGATAAGAAAGGTTTAGAGGAATATTGAGCCGTAGAGGAACGTGGACAATTAGGAGTAGGAAAGAACTGCAGATGCTGGTTTAAATCGAAGATAGACATTAAATGCTGAAGTAACTCAGCGGGACAGGCAGCATCTCTGGAGAGAAGGAGTGGGTGACGTTTCTGGTCTCGACGGGTCTGAAGAAAGGTCTCGTCCCGAAACGTCACCCATTCCTTCTCTCCAAAGAAGCTGCCTGTCCGCTGAGTTACTCCAGGATTTTGTGTCTTCCTTGGACAAATAGGACTAGCTTAGATGGGGCATCTTGGTCAGCAGACGACAGATGGCACAATGGGCTAAGTGTTCGGCTGGCAACCTGAAGGTGGCCAGTTCGAATCCCGCTTGGAGTGCATACTGTCGTTGTGTCCTTGGGCAAGACACTTCACCCACCTTTGCCTGTGTGTGAATGTGTGTGAATGTGTGTGAGTGATTGGTGGTGGTCGGAGGGGCCGTAGACGTAGAATGGCAGCCACGCTTCTGTCAGTCTGCCCCAGGGCAGCTGTGGCTACAGAAGTAGCTTACCACCACCGAGTGTGACTGAGGAGTGAATGAATAATGCGATGTAAAGCGCCTTGAGTATTCTAGAAAGGCGCTATATAAATCCCATCCATTATTATTATGACGAGTTGAGCCGAAAAGCCTTTTTCTGTGGCTGTACGACTATTCATGCTGTTAATTTTTGTCAGGCAGCAATATTTGATGCCCAGCTCTAGCCACATTTTGAAAAATATTTCCTTCAATAATACCAGGAGGAATAATATAAAAATAGAACAGAGTGCTTACCTTGGTTGACATTCTCTTCCTACACAAAACTCGTGAATTGGCTCTGGTCGAGTTGAAGAATCACAATACGAATCTTCAACTTCAATGCCATCATAACGAATACACACTGCAAATGAAGTGGCTACCCCTGCACACAATAAACAGTGTTTAAAGAAAAGTACATGATACACATTTTATTTCTGCTCCATGGATAAGGATAGGAGAGCTAATATTAGCTCTCGTCATTTTATTGTGACGTAATCTCAGTACATTACAATCTGACTGCAAGGTAGTTTTACTTCATCATGTTTAAGCTATTTCTTAGTGAAGAATTAAACAAAGCTAACATTATAAAACTATCCAAAAATAGAGTCTAACAGATACTGTCACATGGCTCTCCATGTGTCTGAGGATTCTGAATGTCACAGGATTAAATATGCTTTCTTAACCATGCTCTCCCATCTTGAAATAATTAGCTACCAAGTCCAAATCTCAGTAGCCTGTGGGAAGCAATTCAAAGCTGCTGACAGAAAATCAGTCCAGCAGAAAAACTGAGAAGACAATGGTCAGGAAACTTAGTCTCTAACAAAAAAATTGTTGTTCTGTTAACTTTTCTCATTGTCGGTTGTGGATTGCCATCATGAGGCGATCATTGGTACACCTAAACCTCTTACATTAAAAATGAAAATGGTGGGTAATCTGAAATGTGAATGCTATGCAAGAAGTTCGAACTATCTCCCATACTGTGCACAATTGTTCTTTCTACCGAAAAATAAGACAAAGCTATGGAGCAACTCAGTGGGTCAGGCAGCATTTCTGGAGAACATGGATATGTAATGTCTTGGGTTGGGACCCTTCTTCAGATTGATTGCAGGGGGAATGAAATGTTGTTTCTACTAGTATACATTAGATACTGCAAGAGTTGGTGAAGTAGCATCAGAAGCATTGAACTGGCTCTCATTATATAAAAAAAAGTAACGCTTGCTTAATATTAAGAATGGAGAGAACCAAAATATAATCAAAATCAGTTGAGTGTAGGTATATAATAGTGATTGTTTAGTATAGCACTGAGAGGTTAGTTCCAAATATTGATTGGGTAAGATTATTATCCATTGCACAAATAACCCAATAGTTGCTTAACTAAACAACCAGCAGACAAACATAGATGCCTACATTGATTTCCTAGTCAAAATGATCAAAGTTGGGGTCATCTCAGTCTTTGAAATCTTGCCTCAGTATTCCTGCCAGATATCTCTGGTGATATGTGCCAAACATAACACTTTGCTACTTGATGCTGCGGTACAGAAGCCAAAAGAATCTCTACTGTCAAATGGTTAGCATTCACACGTGGAGTGAACATTTGAGGGCATGACAAGGCTCCTCAAAGTGTAGGTGTTCATAGGAGCACTTATATCCGCATATACAAATTACTCTGTTTATTAAAACTCATTTCTGATCTTATAGACCTAACTTCTGATCTGTGAACATATAAACACTTATCTTATTGCAGGATTTCATCTGGCATTTCTTAATTTTTAAAAGGGACCTTGTAGAAATCACATCAGCGTCTGCTACCAGACATCCAAGTTTGAGTCAGTATATTTGAGATTTGTTTGACGGAGGGTTGTGTAATAATCTGCCTTGCCAAGAGTTAATGGCATCTGCCATGATTCATACTAATGCTGTTGAACATCTCTCACCTGAAGTGAATTATGGGCTCTGAACAAATGTTGATGTCTCAATCTGAAAGTCAGGTAGACACCATTTTGGTACCTAGAATTATTACACTACGAAGTATGAACTTTCATAATGATTGATGCTCTTTTACAGAAATATGAATTAATATGATTTTATATGTTCAATAGTAGTAATTTATTTGCCAGTGTGTCAGAAATTCTAGTTGCAAGCCAATCATAAATATGTGTGCAGTGATTTTGCTGAGAGGCAGTTAATAAATGACAAAAAAGCAGCATTTATGTAAAAATTTAAAATACTTTGGATACACATAATGTGAACTTTGCTTTAGGCGTGTATGCATATGAATTATAGAGACGAAGTAACTATAATCTCTATAAGCCCACAATAATCATGCAGGAGTTTCAGTTTGTCTAATATTGCAACGACCATGGATGCAGAGGTCAGACTAATCTTATTACATATAAACACATTTTCACCACAGTGTAAACTTAGGCAGAGATTAGTTTTAACATATCTAAAAAATCCCTTTGAATACAACCCACTGGGAAAACGTTCCTTCCATTCTGAAATGGATAGAAAGCAAATATACTGATCAAGCTGTTTGGGAAGTGTATATAGCTACTGTGAAGGAGATGTATTGGAATTTCTTTATTTGGAGTTTCAATGGTTAGATTTCACTGTTTCACCAAAACATCCAAAATCTATGACATTTATGACATTTATCCATGCAAAGAAAATTAATAAAGACTTATATTTATTTGGTGCCTATCAGGACCTCAGAATATTTCAACCATTTCTGAGCTGCAAATTCCTTGAAGGCTTTTTTGAATGGCCACCACTATTTTGGCAGAACTCCCACTTATATAATCAACTTTCCTCTGCTCCACTGGGAAAATCTGCTGATTCCCAATTATTAATTGTGTTCTTGAGTCTCTGAAATGGGAAATGAACCACGACGACCTGACTTAAGTTAAACATCCCTTGCCAATTCTGACACCAAGTAGTGAAATGCTGAGACTCAGTGGGGTTTGTCAACAAAAGTCAATGATAATGCTTGATTTTTTGGAAGATGTTTTAGAGCCTGCATGTAATATGATGGGTTGCTCATACCAGGTAAATTATTATACTTCAAAGTCCTTTTAGCTGCAGAGACTAATTTGATATAGCTGTAAAAGATCTAGTCTCATATACCAGATATATTAATTATAAATTATTTATAATTGTGTTATTAAATAATACTAATATATTATATAAATATACAAGATATACTATATTATACAGTAAGTTGTGGTACTGAAGCACAAATTAAAAAAAAAAGTCTACAGGATACCGGTTGTGCAGGTAGAACTGCAAGGTTCATGAGAGGACAGTTTCCATCGATACATGTCTGCAGGGCTCACTCCCAGACCCTTTCTCAGCAGCTTGAGTCTGTTCCTGAAAGAAAGCAATGGAGAAAGAAATTAGAGCTGAAGCAATGTAAAGCGAAGGAAGCGCTGCACAAACATGTGAGTTACAAACCTACCTGTCCTGCTGTTCAAGAAGAATTCCAAGACCCGTTACAAGCAGAGCTTCAGCTGGCTAGAAACAGAGAGAATGTAATAAAAATACCCAGCTTTAAAGAAACAAAAGACCATTTAAATATCAGACAGCGGCACTTTTTAAATATCATGTGTTATGACTGATATTCCAATATCAATATACCGGCCCAACAGATGACTGATTTAATGAAGATGCTTTGACTGTTGAAATAGTTTCTGACTGTAATGCTGAAACTTTCAAATTACAATATTTTGGTTAAATATCATATTGCACCTATGATTAAATATGCCTTTAAGATTTCTGCTTCAAACAATTTGATATAGCTGTAAAAGATTTAACTATGTGCATAATATTAAAGCAAATTTGTTACTGCACATATCTCCATATATAATCTCTAGACAGCAGAAGCTCTGACATGAACGACAAACAAGGAAAAGCACTGATTCCAGGAACATCATCACTGATGCACAGCAGCATGAAATTAACGTCCTCAGGAATGGCTCACTATTTATGCACAGAGCTTCTGTACAAACTTCTGTGGGCATTGCTCGTATTGAGATTTCTAAAACATTGTGATGTGAAGTTTGGTGTAAGAATTAGAGACGTTCCTGACGTTCTAACTTTGGTCATGCCTTCCCATTACCTTGCTGTGAGCATAACTCTGCTGGCAGGTACAGCTCTGACAACACTTTCAATAGTGGACAAATCTGACTTTCCTAGATTTAGGGCTACATAAAATTGAATTCGCATCAAATTTACATTTAGTCCTTCACAGAGTTCAGTCAAGTTCACAATTATTTAAATGATGGAAAACTGCAAATAGAGGCCATGTAAATTAGTTATTTTTAAATTTGGATTATCCGTGTTTATATTGTTAAATTTTCTGGAGACGCTGTATGATGCAGTGTTAATCTGATTTACTATTTTAGTTAAAGGTGGCACTGAATGTGCTTGCAGTAAGTGTCAATATTAGCTTTTTTTAAACTGCATAATGAAAGTAATAAAAATCTCCATCTCTTCAGATTTGGATTCCAAGAAGAGAACTGCAGATTTTTTGGCAAATCTATATTATAGTGTATTTTCAAGGTAGCATGGGCAGCATCCAGGTGTGCTTAGCTGAAGGGTGGAATATTTTTGGCAGTGATCTCAGACAACATATAATACTTTCAGGCATATATCCTTGTATACGGGTAGGAAGGAACTGCAGATAGACACAAAATGCTGGAGTAGCTCAGCGGGACAGGCAGCATCTCTGGAGAGAAGGAATGGATGACGTTTCGGGTCGAGACCCTTCTACGGAACTGCAGATGATGGTTGACAAAATGTGCAGGAAGGAACCGTAGAGAAGGAACACCTTCGCTCAGTCCGCCTTGGCCTACATGATTTCCCGGTTGCCAAACACTTTAACTCCCCTTCCCATTTCCATACTGACCTTTCTATCCTGGGCCTCCTCCATTGCCAGGGTGAGGCCCAATGCAAATTGAAGGAACAGCACCTCATAATTTGCTTGGGCAGCTTCCAACCCAGCGGTATGAATATTGATTTCTCTAACTTTAAGTAACCCTGGCATTCCCTCTCTCCGTTCCTCCCCCATCCTAGTCATCATACTAGTTTCACTGTTGTCCTGTTGAGTTTCTCTGTTTGTATAACTTGTTATAACTTGTTATCACCTAGCCCACAGCCAACAGTGGACCATTGTGGGCTCCACCTTTACTTTTACACCATCGTTACTTTTTGCATATCTTTCATTCATTTGTTCTATATCTCTCTATATCACGTTCTATATCTTTTGTTTCCCTTTCCCCTGACTCTCTGTCTGAGGAAACCCGAAACGTCACCCATTCCTTTTCTCCAGAGATGCTGCCTGATCCGCTGAGTTACTCCAGCTTTTTGTGTCTATCCTTGTATAAGGGAATTTAAAAAAAGGCAGTATCTTTAGGGAATCAACCAATTTCACACAGAGAGTGGTGAATCTCTGGAACTCTCTGCCACAGAGGGTAGTCGAGGCGAGTTCATTGGCTATATTTAAGAGGGAGTTAGATGTGGCCCTTGTGGCTAAGGGGATCAGAGGGTATGGAGAGAAGGCAGGTACGGGATACTGAGTTGGATGATCAGCCATGATCATATTGAATGGCGGTGCAGGCTCGAAGGGCCGAATGGCCTACTCCTGCACCTAATTTCTATGTTTCTATATGATCTATCAGTCACTTGGCATGCACTAGCCTTTCTACAATATTTTCGAAAATAAATCCCATCGGGTCCTGCTGGCAGCACTTTCCAGGAAAAGGTAGCAAGAAAAGGCAACTGAATGATCTAATATTGCCGCTGGTGAGCTTACACACAATAAGGAAATATTAATTTTCAGGATCAATATTTCCATAGCTTCTTGATTCCCTGTGTGCGCCTTGTTTTGTGGAATTTCACTCATCTATTTATGTACTCACTATCAATGTCATATTTAGCTCCTTGGTTCAATAAAAGACTGAATCTCTCAAGATTTTACAAGTAGGGTTGTTATACCATTTACCAAATAGAGCTTGCTTTTCCAGCTTTTTGATATTGCTGAATGATACCTGACTGTGTGACTCAAGCACAAGAGGCCAAGCATTGTAAGGCATTGTACAGTTACAGGTCAGGTAAAATTTAGAGTTGACAGCTTTTCACACCATTTCTTGGCAAGAGAGCATTAATGAATGGGCAGGTTTCTATTTGATTACTTGAAGGTCACTGAACAATCGCAGCCAAAGGATATATGTGGCCTTCAACAGGAACTAATGCATGTAACATTTGGCAAGAAATTGTGCAATTCTCAATAGATTTTCTTGATAACATGGTAATAAAATTTCGGAGCATCAATAGATTAAACAATGCAAAATCACAACTGTCAATTATTTTAACTTACCGTAATTTCTGTGTTCGGTTTGCATGTTGAATAATGTGCATAATTGTTTCATTGGAGAAGAGAATCTCTGCAGACGTATTGCCAAAAGTCAGTTCCAAAAATGTATCATTAATTTTGTAGCTCCCCAACTTTTCGTTTTCGTCATAATACATCGGGAAACTAGCAGCAGTGGACTCCGCATTATAAAATGGGTTTTCTTCTGTATTATCAGTCACATTTACACCAAATTCAGTTTGTTCCTTTATATTTGAAGAACGTCCATTAGCAAGTGCGTCTGTCAAATGATTCTCCGACGTAAATATATATTCTTGCGTGGTCAACTTTGAATCTGTGTAATCTATTGCCGTGTAATCATTGTCTTCAACACTGTTAAGTTGGGTGTTATTTTTAATGTCTGTAGCAAAAATAGGAACATAGATTAGGCCAACTAAATATTATGCAATGGTAGAGCAGTACATGAAACTAGTAAGCTACATTAAACAATGATTTATATGTAGAAAATATTAAAAAGGTGTTGCAGTTACTAAAATCTTAATCATAAAACTGGGTTTAGATGGTTGTGGGAAGTAAGGAGACAGGTAAGGGTGAGAATTACAAATATGAAACCTAAAGGATTAAGGATCAAATACCAAAGTTAGGTTGAAGGGGACATATACAAGTATTTAGCTGTGGGTTGTTGGACTGGAAGAGATTGCAAGAAGGGACAAGAATTAAATTAAGCATGAACTTAAAAACTTTAAGTTGACAATTCTGAGCCAGTGTATATCAGTTATACCAGGATTACTGGCTGAGCAGAGATGGGTGAAGGATACAACATAGGAAGATTTCTGGATGATCCTAATTTTAAGAAGGACAGACGATTGAAGTGTAATCAGGAGAGAATAGTATTATCAAGTCTGAAAGTAACAAAGATTAGACGAGGATTTCGGAATCAGAGGTCCTTGTGTTGCAATTGGGACAAGTAGTAAATGATCATACCCAGCAAGCTGATCACAAAAATGCTAGACCTTGGCCTCAGCAGTCAACTGTGTCAGTGGATATTGGACTTTCTCAGTGAACGCCCACAAACGGTGAGACTTGGACCCTACACCTCGACATCCCTGACCCTCAGCACAGGAGCACCGCAGGGCTGTGTGCTCAGTCCGCTCCTCTACGCCCTATACACACATGACTGCTTGCCCCATCACCCCGCAAATAGGATCATAAAATTTGCGGACGATACAACCGTGGTGGGGCTCATCTCAAATGGGAACGAGGTCGCCTATAGCGAGGAGGTGCACAGACTTTCTGAGTGGTGTGCTCACAACAATCTCTCTCTGAACACTAAAAAGACAAAGGAGATCATCACTGATTTCAGGCGACATAGAGCGGAGCTAAGGCCACTGGAGATAGGGGGCAAGGAGGTGGAGAGGCTGCCTAGTTTTAAATTTCTGGGGATCAACATCAGTGAGGATCTTAAATGGTCTGTGAACTCTGCTGTGGTTGTAAAAAAGGCACAACAGAGACTTTACTTCCTCAGAACACTGAGGAAGGCCCATCTGTCTGCTAAACCGCTGTTTGGTAGAAAGCATACTGACTTACTGCATAACTGCCTGGTTTGGGAACTGTTCAGCAGCTGATAGAGCAGCTCTCCAGAGGGTGATAAAAACTACCCAGGGTATCATTGGACCCCCTGCCCCCTCTGGAGGACATTTACCACTCCAGATGCCGCAGCAGGACCTGTAATATCGTGAAAGACATTACACATCCTTGACACCACCTTTTCACACTGCTGCCCTCAGGAAAAAGGTACAGGTCGCTAAAGTCACGCACTGCCAGACTCAAGAACAGCTTTTACCCATCAGCAATCTTGGAACTGAACTGTCTCGGGAGCGGGTTATGGGGAAGGAGGGGGGGTTGGAGACAGTGTTAATTTATGTAAATGTGAATCCATGGGTGGGTTTGGGGAGGGAGGGAGTGTAAAAAGTATGAGTATGTGAATGTTTGAAGTTCTTTTAAATGGAGAGACACAGTAATCTCGTTGTATGTGACACATGCAATGACAATAAAGTATTCTGATTCTGATTCTGATGTGTGTAAGCTCAGTTCATAATCAAGTAGCATGGTGGGGTTGTACATATAAATTCTAAAGGTAACAGCATTAAAGTGATTATGTACAAACTAGAAAACGACTGATTTGATAAATATTATTGGAAAGAGTTTTCCCTATTTACGTACACTGATATGGACATTTTATTATAGAGAATTGCCACAACAAGAGACTTCTTGGGCCAAAACAAACTTGGAAAAACTCAGCGTGTCAGGCAGAAAGTAGCAACTGCAAAAATAGAAGGATGGTCACTGTTTCGGATCAAGACCCCGCATCAGGGTTTTTGGTTTTTCCTCCAGACGTCAGCAACTGCAATCTCAAATGTTCCTTGCCTGGTTTACTGTATGACCTCACATGCTGTCTGACTGAGTTCTATTTACCACTTTTGTGCCTACCAGACATCCACTTACACTTTCCTGAAGACTTTAAGGTGGAGATTCATAGGTACTTGATTAGTAAGGGTATCAAGGGTTATGGGGAGAAGGCAGGTGAATGGGGTTGAGAGCGAAAGAGAGATCAGCCGTGATTGAATGGCGGAGTAGGCTTGATGGGCCGAATGGCCTAATTCTGCTCCTATAACTTATGAACATGAAGAACTTTCTTCCCATTGAACATTGCAAATTTCTTCATTGTGGGAGTATAAATTATTTATATATATGTCATAAAAAGAAATGGCTTAAAGCAAATTAATTACATAATTCTCACTGCTCTCATATTGCCATGGATAATTAGTTTAGAGATGCAGCATGGAAAGTGGCCCTTCTTCCCACTGAGTCCATGCTGACCAACGATCACCCATTCACGCTAGCTCCATGTTATCCCACTTTCGCATCCACTACTAACTAATCCAAACTGATCATCTTTGATTTATCTGGCAGTAGTATTTCATACATGGATAGATCCAGAGGTTGTCACCCAAATTTAAATATATATTTACATAATCTGTCTTGAAGCTCCTCATATAGGAAATGTTGCACTCAGAGATAATTAAAAAAAGAAAAAAAGCAAGGGAAAAGACAAGTGAGAGAATTTTTCATATCACACATGAAATATTCCCTCAAATTTTCTGGAACCCATTCCTTTGTTTTGATGCAAAATCTCACCTTCTGATTCAGGTTCTGGACCTTCCCCATTGTAGATTGTGTTGGTCGCATCATAATCAGCCAGATCATGTTCTGGTCTCAACATCTGGTTTTCCTTTCTTGTAATTCCTTTTGACAGTTTCTCACTGTAACTTGCATTTGTATAAACGACACCCGTACTCTCATCTCTGTCTAAGCCAGTCCTTTCATCATTTTCTTTGCCTTGAGTATCTGATCCAGGCGTAAGATACGAATCAATTGAAGGTCGAAGTCGTTTGAAGTGCAGAATCCGTGGCATTGTGTACTCGAAGGAAATGTAAGGATTCTTCCCACTTTGAATTAACAACTGTGAATGTAATAAAATCTATTAGAATGTGGAGAGCACAGAGGGAGCAGCAACCGTTACATTATATTTCAGAATTTCGGCAAATATAGCATTTGAACAATGAGAGAACATTATAAATTCACTGGTAAATATACCTTTAAAATCACCCAGTCATTGTAATGTGGTAATGAGACCAGCTGTACATTTTCGCATGGATTACCTGCTCCTAAGTAGGAGAAGGTTTGGTGTAAGCCTATGACATCATTTTCTATCATTTAAAATATCATATTCCAAGTCGTAGATTGAAAAAAAATCTATTTTTTAGGGAAAGGAGAAGGGAATTAGAGAAAATAAAGAGTAAGAAAATAATACAAAAGGATTAGAATAGTTAATAGAACAAAAAAAAAATCACATCAGGGATAGGACAATGAATAGTTGTGCAAGATACAGTATAACAGACATTTATAAGACATGACCTTAGAGGAAATCAAATATAAATGGAGACATACAAGATAACGAGAGGAGATAATTGTTAAACTGATTAAACTTGGAGAGGATAAAACAGTATGTGTTCTGGATGGTGTCGATACTAAAGGAAGCTATAGAGGCAGCAACATCCTATTTTATGCATGTAGAAACTCATAAAAACACTGGATAGTGAAAATGACTGGAAAATAACAAAAAATGCTGTCCTTATATCATAAAAAGACTGAACAATTCCAACTGGTAAAAGAAAACAGATTCTTTAGGTGAAAGCACCCTAGAAACTTAAAATGAAGAAAAATCAATAAAGATTTCAGAAGGAAGAATATTCTTGATCAAACTTTCTCATTGTTTGAAGAATTAACAGACTGGAGAAGGAAAATGCTGCTGAAGTAATATAGCTAATTGAGCTTCATATCTCAAACGCTGTCTGTGTGAGGTATAGACTTTTTCCCCTGTGAACACGTGGGTTTCTTCTGGGTGCTTGGGTTTCCTCCCACATCCCTAATATGTGTGAGCTGGTAGGTTAATTGGCCAGTATAAATTGACCCCAGTAGATAGGTGCTGAATAGAATTTAGAGGCAGTTGAGAGGAAACATCGGGAGAAAAAGGATTAAGTCTAAATGAGTCCTTGATGTTAGCACATTCTCAGTGAGCTGATGGACCTGCTTTCATACAGAATGAATGTATGCCTCCTGTTAATACAAAGGATCAACAAAAACCTTTGAAGGCTGAGATTGGGGTGACCTCCTTTCTACAAAATGCGCCCAAGCCAAGCAACTCTACGTGCTGGTCCCAGGAGTGGATCTGCAATCGTTCATTACAATCGCTCCACTCTTTTAAACCTCTACTCCAATCTATACAATAATTAGTCCAAACTAAATACAAAAGCAAGGGAACAGATAGAGGCACTATCAGAATTGGGCAGCAGGTTAGTAAGGCAATAAAATAGCAAATTAAACAACGGGGGTCCAATTCTACAGGAATAGAATTGAAAAACACGCTAAAATGAATGCTGATTTGATTATTGAGTTGACAATGCACTGTTCTGCCATCCGTATTATGAAAGCAGTAGATTGCCATCAGGAAAGAATAAAAAACATATTGCAACCATATTTATAACCATCAGGAAGGGATGAACAGCCTGAGATAAGGAGGAAGAATGATCTTTTAAGGTAATTAAATTAAATTAATTGATGGATCTGAAGATATTTTCAAACGGAAAGACCATAAATATAAGACATTCACAAGTAAATACAGTAAGGAATTTAGGATTAATGCCTTTTGTCAAAGTGAACTAGGGAAGGCACCCTTGGCTAATAGACAAGGCAAATAACAAGACAAGGAGATGCTGATAATGCAAGATAGAAGAAGCATCTCGAGTTTGTGTGGAGCATAAATGCTGGCATTGAAATATCAGGTCAAAGGGTTCAATTCTATGCTGTAGATGGAACGTTATAAATTTGCATAAGAAACTATTTGCACTTCCGGTGTTATGAAGTACAACACACTAATATCTGCACAGAACTTCTCAAGGAACACAATCATGTGAGAATGTGGCCTACTGAGTTTCTACCTATTCTCCTCCATTTCACGCTTATTGAGACTAGTTTTCAACATATTGGACATTATATCTGGGTCTTAAATCTTAGTGGCCACTGGTCTCAGCCATACAGCTAGATAGTCATAAATTATAGTAGTAAAGTTTTAATGAAAGAGTGACATTTATTCTTGACTATACCATCTTCGTAAAGCTAGTTTCTACTGATCTGTATTTAAAACCACACCCTTCTGTTCATTTATCTATTAAAATAGTAAAGTCTGAGGTTATACAAATATTGAGCTTTAGTTTTATGTTTTATAGTGAAGCACATTAACAGTCTGATTATCATGACAATGAAAAATTGCATCAGTCATGTAACTGGATCAGAATTTGACCAAATCAGAGGGAATGTGGGGCAATGTGGTCCAAGGACAACGCAATGCAAGGTTGGGATTAGAGCCAAGAATCATGGAAGCTGATTAAGAATTTGAAAATAATGTAGGTAAGATAGGGAGGATCAGGGATAAAGAGGACCTAAAGATTTTATTCATAAGCAAGTTACTTATTTTCTTTGTTATGGGTGATCCCCATGGCTGACTTTCTTAAGTGTTGACTGTTCAGTTATTAGCCATTATGGGGTAATCCACCCCTGGTATCCGATGCACTTCAGTAAGTAAGGATATAGATGCTAATTCTAGCACAAATCTCATCACTGGATGGTCCATACATTGGGCACTTCTGATTTGACTAAAATAATAAGTTTTATTGTGCATCCAGATCCTGGCCTGTGAAATTAGGTACGTAGTTATTCTGGGTTATTCTTGAATATCATTAAACACATGCTTGTTAACTGCTGACAGGAGGTGGACAGGAGTGGTTGAATGGATTTTCATATTTTATGCTCTGCCTAAATGATTAGCTTGTTTGTTCAGAGAGGGGGGGAGGGGGGCGGTGCACATAGAAGCAGAAAATAAATCCTAAACTATCTGCCATTTTGATTGACGACAATCAGCATAACCAGAAATAACACCAGCTATTTCAGGAGAGAAAGAACTAGTTAACATTCTCCAAATTACAGCGCTACTGTGATGATAGATGTTCACTAAATAATTTGTTACTTAGAATTTGTGATTTTTAATTTGAAATTATTGAAGTTATACCAGTATATTAAGCCCCAGATCTGTAGGTCCTCGAGCCACAATATATTCAAGACCAGTTTCAAATACGTCCATTGGCCTTCTATATTTAAAAATTGTGCCGGCAAGTTGGATGTTTCTTGGGCCTTCTACCTTCAGATCACCATTCACAAAGAAGTTTCCAAATTCATTAGCAATAGCTGCAACAAAAATAACAGCACAGGTAAAACACATTTTTCCTGCAGCATGTAACAATTTTGGCTTTCAAGACAGGAGAGAAAAAACAAAAGTTGTAAATAACACTGGACTGCGCATTGTTCTAGGTAGATGAATTAGGCCAGACTTCAGAAGGTTTTGATGAACAGTAATTGACATTAGACATCACTTCTGTTTCTGTCTTTGGAGACTATCTTGCTTGCTAAGCATTTCCAGCATTTTTTGTATTTACATTACAAGTATATTGCGAGTGGCAGTTAACTGTGCAAGCGTGCAAACCAAATTGATATTGTCGTCGATGTAAGAGAATGGGCTTCCTGTTTCCTATATTCAACTTTTGAGGTTAGGGAGGAAGCAATAATGATGACACAAAAATATCTCTCATATGGGAGGAAATGAAAAAAAAATCAAACATAGTTTCCAATAGTGCCTGAAAATTGTGAGCTGAAGCTCACTATTCTGACTGACTACTTCTGGTTGCTCACCTGATATCATTTCTGCAGCTACTGCACGCAGCATGAAATTATAACTTCATCATATCCTACCCCACTGCTTGATCCAATTTCTTGCCAATACCGTTCTTCTCTTCCCAACTCAGGTTTTGTGTGGAGTCACTCTCCTGCTCACTTTTAGTCACCAACTGGATTCCAGCTTCTGATTGAGCTTATGACCACTGATCCCTCCCTCTACTTTGAACCCCACATCCAGCCTCAATCTTGGTAGGCACAATTTCAACTACAAGCAAGTACAACTCTGCAATCGAAGGTCCATAACTGAAATGGTCATTGAAATGTCACTGCTCTGTGCTCATCTAGCACATCCATTAAGATGCACTAGAATTTTCAAGTTACTAACTTGAAAGGTATAATATTGAAGTATATTTTCCATTGATATTCCCTTGTTGTTGGTTCAGCAAAATCCTAGGAAAACCATGAAAAATGGCTGTCCAGAGATTCTGTTATTATTACAGCTGGATAATGTCCATTGGGGATTTTACCCAAACTCTGGAGTCATCACAGCAGAGTTCACTGCACCTTTCAAGAAATATTTTACTGAAAATCAGGAGAACATGTCAATAAACACAGAAGAACTGTCGCCTTTTCTTTACAAAGGTTCCATGGTTCAATGATTCCCTACAAGTTTGAGAGATAGTTAACCTGTGACAATGTCTCAGTAAAGAAACTGCAGATGCTGGAATCTTGGCCAAAAAAACCAAACCCAAAAAGGTTGATGAGGGCAGAGCTGTAGATGTTGTGTACATGGATTTCAGTACGGCATTCGATAAGGTTCCGCATGGTAGGCTGCTCTGGAAGGTTAGATCACATGGGATCCAAGGAGCAATAGCTGAATGGATAGCAAATTGTCTCCATGGAAGGAAGCAGAGGGTGATGGTGGAAAGTTACTTCTCCGACTGGAGGCCTGTGACTAGAGGTGTGCCTCAGGATTCGGTGCTGGGCCCGTTACTGTTTGTCATCTACATCAACAATTTGGATGAGAACGTACAGGGCAAGATTAGCAAGTTTGCTGATGATACAAAAGTTAGTGGTTTTGTCGATAGTGAAGATGGTTGTGAAAGATTGCAGCAGGATTTGGATCAATTGGCCAGGTGGGCGGAGGAATGGTTGATGGAATTTAATACAGAGAAGTGTGAGGTATGGCATTTTGGGACGTCAAACAAGGGCAGGACCTACACAGTAAATGGTAGGCCTCTGGCGTAGTGTTGTAGAGCAGAGCGATCTAGGAGGATAGGTAGATAAGGTGATCAAAAAGGCTTTTGGCACTTTGGCCTTCATCAGTCAGAGTATTGAGTATAGAAGTTAGGAGGTCATGTTGCAGTTGTATAAAACGTTGGTGAGACTGCATTTAGATTATTGTATTCAATTCTGAGCCTCACGTTATAGGTAAGATATTGTCAAGCTTGAAAGGGTTCAGAAAAGATTCACGAGGATGTTGCCAGGACTAGAGGGTGTGAGCTATAGGCAGAGGTTGAGTAGTCTGATTCTCTATTCCATGGAGTGCAGGAGGATGAGGGGTGATCTTACAGAGGTGTACAAAATTTTGAGAAGAATAGGTCGGGTAGATGTACAGTCTCTTTCCCAGAGTAGGGGAATCGAGGACCAGAGGACATAGGTTCAAGGTGAAGGGGAAATGATTTAATAGAAATCCGAGGGGTAACTTTTTCACACAAAGGATGGTGGGTGTATGGAACAAGCTGCCAGAGGAGGTAGTTGAGGCTGGGACTATCCCATCGTTTAAGAAACAGTTAGACAGGTACATGGATAGGACAGGTTTGGAGGGATATGGACCAAGCGCAGGCAAGTGGGACTAGTGTAGCTGGGACATTGTTGGCCGGTGTGGGCAAGTTGGGACGAAAGTCCTGTTCCCACACTGTATCACTCTGTGACTCAATGACAAGTGCTGGAATAAATCAATAGTTAAAAAGGTAGCATCTCTGTAGAACTTGGAAAGGTGACGTTTAGTAGGGGGTGGAAAGAGGAACAGGTAGTAGGGGCGGGGCAAAGCCAGGCAAGTGATTTGTAGACATTGTAAGGTGGGGGTTGATTGGAAGATAGGCGGATAAAGGCTATGGCCAGAAATGAGAAGAGACAAATACTTTGAGATAAGGAGAAAAGATGCATGAATTGTGACCTCTTCTAACCAAATTGAATGCTTTGGATGCTTCTGATGTGGTCTACAGTCGACTAGGCAACCATTTTGCCAAACACTTGCACTCAGTTCATCAAGGCTTACTGGATATCCTGGTCGCTAACCATTTTAACTCCCCTTCCCATACCAACCTTTCTGTCCTGGGCCTTTTCCAATGCCAGAGTGAGGGCACGAGAAAACTGGAGAAACAGCATCTCATATTCTGCTTCAGTAGCTTACAACCCAACGGTATGAACTTTAGGTACCAAACCAACAACCCACCCTCCCACCTTTATTTCCTCCTCACTCCCTTCCTGTTCCCCAGCTGGATGAGCACCCATTTGTCCCATTATCCAACTCCGTTTTCCCCTTCCACCTACATCCCTTCCTCTGGCCTCACAATCCATGCCTCTTCTCTCCTTATCTCAGTCCTTTGGGTCGTTTTCATCTCTGGCCTCTATTCACCCACCTGCCTATCAACCAACCTCATTATGCATCACCTATCACTTGCCTGGCTTTGCCCCTCACCTCTCTTTCAGCTTTCTCCACCCCACTACAATCAGTCTGAAGAAGGGTCTGGATCCAAAGCAGCATCTGTCTATGATCTCATGAAATGCTACCTGACTCACTGAGCTACTCAGTCTTTCCATACAATTAGACGACACAAAGTGCTGGAGTGACTTGTGTCAGGCAGCATCCCTTTCTTTCCATACGATTGAACTTGTCTCTTGATTATGGCATTGTTATTGCCATAATCATACAAATGTCTGTGAAAAGCTTAATGTGGAACAAAAAAATGCTTTATAAGTAATCGATGAAACAGTTAAGTACTTACATTTCATCAGCCAGTCTCGATTTCCACATTCCCTATAACTCTTCTCCTTATATGTGCATACTTATTTTCCAAGTTGTAATTATAATTATAACACATTTTAGATTTAATAAAGAAAACATTAGGATTGTTGAATTCAGACTGATTGACCTTAGCAACGATGAACCGCATAAGAAGCAAACTAACATAAGCCAGTGTTAGCAGACAACTCTAGCATACAATACACTGAAAGATATAACAAACACTGCTGTTTCTATACATACCCAGAACATCATCAGATTGTTTTCTTTCAATTATCTGTATATCTGTTGCACCAACTGGGATATGTGTTATGAGGGAATAACCTAGGAAATATGACACACTTTGAGTTCAAAGTCCATGTTAAACTAATCTAGAAACTTATTAAAATGCCAGACAATAAAATATGATACAAGATATTCAGGGGCTAAGAATGCAATAATAGGTATCTGATGATCTTCTTCTCCAGATCAAAGGACATGGAAAAATCATACAATGGAATATAGAAGCTTGTGCAGAATGAATGCAGTCAATTAAGGAACCAAGAGAGCAGGCTGTCATAGTAGTTACACGGCAGAGAAAACATAGTGCTAGAACCAAGGTGATCAAGAAAATCCTACAAATGGATAAATAAGGTTAAAATAACCTTGCTGGAAATAAACAGCATATTTATGTAACATGCACACGTCACTATCTGACAGTTTAAATAAAGTTAATGGGTATTTCACTGGATGTTTTAATTAAACTAAAATATGCATATTCAAAATATATTTACATTTAAAAGCTTGTTGGTTATTAATGAACAGAGGAGATCATTTGGTCAGCTATGTTATGTTTAACCCCCACTGCTCCATCCTCATCCTGTAGCCTGTGTTTTTCTTGGGTTCAAACATTTATTAAAATTGTGTTAGAGGTGCATCCATTTCTCCTGGCAAAGCAGTCAGTACCCAAGCAAATTTTAATACATTTCTCCCAATCTCAATCCTCAACTAGTGGTAGCAATTTTAAACTGACGATGCTCCTCGTTGCTAATTTCCAATTTTTAAAAAATAATTTGTTTATGTGTTATGAACATCCCTTGCAAGGACAGCATTTACTGCCCATTCTTAATAACCCATGCAAAGGTGGTTGTGAGCTGCTACCTTGGCCCACTAGAAATACTGCTGGCAGAGCTGTTAGATAAGATCATGGATTGGCAAAATACTTCCAAGTCAGGAAGATATGCACGTTGGAGAAACATATACAGAAAGATGCCCTTCAGGTCAATTAGACAGAAAAGTGGCAAGTGGAACAAGATAAGTATGAGGCAATGTATTTAGGGAGGTGCTACGAGGCGAGGAAACACAACAAAATGCATGATATTGACCGGTATGAACAGAAGCTTTAGGTGCTTGTCAACAGATCTTTAAGAGTAGCAGGAATTGAAAAAGCATACATGAGGTTTCTCTTTTTAAACCGACACATGAAATACAGGAGCGGGGAGTGATGTGTTTAGTTATGGTTACACCATAGTAAAAATGTGATTGTATTAGAGAAGGGTGACATGAGATTTACAAGGATGTTGTAAGGATTGGAACATTTTAGTTGAAGACTGGAAAGATTGGGATTGCTTTCTTTGAAAAAGAGGTGGCTGAGGAGAGACATTATTGGATTTACATTAAATTATGAGCAGCCTTGATAAACAGGAAGGATTTTTTTCCTTTGACAGGTTGGTAAAACCAGGGACATACATTTACAATATTGAGTGGATGAAGGGAAATGAGGAAGATCCTTTTCCTTGTGGGTGGTTGACGATTATAATGGTGATATAAAAACTATCAACAGCTTGCATGTGTACTTGAAGGCCAATTGCTGGAAGGTTCAATTTAATTGGGCACTTTTTGGAGTAGAAAGAAAGTAATAAATGCCTTCGTTCTGTGCTGTACATTTTTTATAATTGTCTAATTTAATAAACTCTTCCAACAGCAACAATATGTTCCTTGTCAATGACCATCAGTAGTCCACCCGTCAGGTAAATGAATACTATATGTAGACTGCCGTGATAGATTATGAGACAGTCATCCATTCCAAAGATTTGAGCCCTAACACAATTTCATGGCTGGTTAAAGAGTGACAAGGGATACTTTCCATTAGCATGACTTCTGAAAGCCACTGTTAAACCACTGGATAACAATTCATCCAGTAGAATGTTTCTGACTGCACCACATAACCATGGGCTAAGGGTCACCATATGGCGTTTGGGGTAAAGGGAGGAGGAAGGGCTGGGGGAGGGAACACAAAAGCTGGCTTCTGGCAATCTTTTCTTGCTAATGATTGCCAATGCACCACCTTAGAAACATGGCTCGATACACTTAACAATTCCTTTCAGCTGAGGAGCCAAAAATCAGCATGACATCTACATATGCTTCAGCTGGAGCAGTTTCCCATTCCATGCAAGCTGCAATAATTTGAGTGTAAAGTGTTGTTTTTAGCCATCAGACACAAGATCCCATAGATTGCTGGCTGGAATTGATAAGTTTCTGCACATTTGAGAACATGGGCTCCAGGTAGAAGGTGGATTTTATCTCTCCCTATTCATAACCAATAATTTTCCTCTGACTGTTGTGTCAAATATTTGGCTTGTTGCGCCTATTATCTTTTTTCGCACTCATTTAATTCTTATGCAGCAATGCCAAAATGGGGCTTTGTAATGCCTGCTGTGATTTTTTGCTGGGGGTGGGAGATTGCAACCTTCACGTGGTCCGCCCTGTTTCGACGAACGTAATCAACCTGGTGTGCACAATCAAATAGAATAAGTTGTCCTACAACTTTAGGCTGTGCACGCCATACGCAAGAAGAAGATATTTTGCCATGCGTGGCTGCTGCCCCCTGGTGTCCCATTGTGAGGTACTTTCATCTAACTTACAGCTCATACCCGAACCTTGTCTCTCGGCTGATTCCTGATGTGGTAACTGCGGTTGCGATGCACTTTTCATTTTTTCCCCTTCTCTTTGGGGGTGAGGTGTCTGTTTTGAAACTGAACTTGCTACAGTGTGCAGGAAGGTTTGAAGAACGTGAGAGAGATGGACCTTACTCCTAACAGCTTACGATGTTAAATTTGGAAAAGTTAGGGGTGGGACACGTAGCTAACACACAAATGTCTGTGTGATGAAACTACCAGAAGCTTAGAAATTAGGATAGGTTTGAATGAATCATGAAACAAGAACAGTTAAGCATCTGTGGTGAAAGCGCAGATAACATATATCTTACATGTTCCTTGCTCTTGTTTCTGACCAAAGAGCCTTCCCTTCCCTTCTCAGTCAAGAGATCGGTGAGTAATAACTGGAAGAATTATTATTCTACTGTGTGCCACGTAAAATAAATAAATAAAAAATGTATTTGAGTATTAATTGCAATAACATCCAAATGTCTGGAAAAATGTTCCTCCAGCATTCCCAAAGTCCTGAAGGTGTAAGATTAATAGACAATAGACAATAGGTGCAGGAGTAGGCCATTAGGCCCTTCGAGCCAGCACCGCCATTCAATGTGATCATGGCAGATCATCCTCAATCAGTACCCCGTTCCTGTCTTCTCACCATATCCCCTGACTCCGCTATCTTTAAGACCCCTATCTAGCTCTCTCTTGAAAGGATCCAGTGAACCGGCCTCCACCGCCCTCTGAGGCAGAGAATTCCACAGACTCACAACTCTCTGTGTGAAAAAGTGTTTCCTCGTCTCCGTTCTAAATGGCTTAACTCTTACTCTTAAACTGTGGCTGCTGGTTCTGGACTCCCCCAACATCGGAAACATGTTTCCAGCCTCTAGCGTGTCCAAACCCTGAATAATCTTATATGTTTCAATACGATCTCCTCTCATCCTTCTAAATTCCAGAGTATACAAGCCCAGCCGCTCCATTCTCTCAGCATATGACAGTCCCGCCATCCCGGGAATTAACCTTGTAACCTACGCTGCACTTACTTAATGCAATTTTTCTGTATAATTAGACAATGGATGAAGATTGTTGATGTTGTAATGTTGTCGTTCGCAGTGCGGTTATTGGGAATCTGAGTTAGATTCAACCAAGTTCCTCTTAATCTTTAATTTACTAATGCACCGTGCACTTGAATTTCTTTTACTATAATTTAAATGAAGCATTTTCAAGCCTCAGCCCAAAACTAATATTTAAATAGGGATGAAAAGTTATAAAATGAATCCTCTGACATCTACTTTCTAGATTTTGTTTCCCAACAGCATAGGATGTAGGCATTGGTCATCATTTGGTCTCAGTGTCTAAGCTACGGAAAAATAAATTAGTTATAACTATTTCTGATTAGTTATCAGTGATTCCTTCTGTAATTTGCACAGGTGAGCGAACATGATCAACCTTTGATGTTATGTTTTTTGTGGTAGTTGTTGTAACAGTACATTGTTTAGATACACACATAATGAACAGAACAATCACACAGCACAAGACATCACGGAAGACTAACGAAGAAAGGAAAATGGAGGAAAAATACATTTTTAAATCAGTAAGAGTCGAGTCTCTATCCTTTGCAGTGCTTCAGTTTAAAGCAGTATAATTTGCTATTGGTTATATCCAAAATGTCATAATTCCAATAAATTAACTGATCAAGAATAGCACATTTGCAGCTGTGCTCTTACCTGTTTGAGCCGTTCTTTTCCTATAGTTTCCAGTAACTCGTATACAACTGCTTCCATTACCCTGACAAATACCACATTTGTCTAAGGTCAGGGTGGAAAAAAGAACTCCATCACATCCTATGGGCTGCAGAATACAAAGTGGTTTTGAAAAATGGAGTCAAAAAAGGTTATAACTTTCTGAATTCTACCATTTATCACTTCATGTTACGTTAACAACCTCACACCCTCCAGCTACACAGACTCCTCTGTATTCCCCGTATTTACAAGATGTTCCATCCCGTGCTGGGACCATCAGCTGTCTCTGTCCATCTGTTGTAGTACACTGAAGATCACAAGGCTTGCTTGAGATGTGCACATAATCATCTACAAGAAATGAACAAGAACAATTTATTACATGTCTCATATTACATGAAGCACGTAACAAAAATAAATCAAGTGGAAACGCAGTCACTATTTTGTACACAAGTGATGGCTCAGAAGTTTATTAAGGACACCTGCAGAATCCCCTGTTGATCCTTCAACAGAGCTATACGATGCTGAGTGCCACATGAAATAGTGAAGTTAGCACGTTAGTTAAACATCTCAACAATGTAGAAATCCTGAATAAAGCCATGGATATCTTAACCTTTCCTTGGATATATTATACAGATATTAACCTAGAAAAAAGATGAAACTTAGGTCTTTGTAAATATACAAAATAACAATGTGAACTGCATCCATGGCAGACCTCTTGTAAAACATTTTTTAGGACCAAGGTATAAAGGTCCAGCCATCCACCTGCTCTGTCACAGTACTTTACCGACAGCTTAGGTTGAAAAGGAGCAGCCGTCCCCCCACCCCTTCCGTCTGTACACTCATTATTTTCATCCACTTTCTGCACATTTACTGTTAAACCATATTAATTAGCACTGCCTCACATTTCGGCTTGCAATATTAAGGGCTGTTTACGTGGTGCAACTGAAATGTTATTGTATTATTGTTTATTTATTTGATTTGTTGTTACGTTAATATTGTGCTTGTAAACCTTTAAGCAAGAATTTCATTGTTGCATTCCTGACGTAACAATTATAAACTCTTACTGGTCTGTGGAAACTAAACAGCTACATATAAAAGGAATGATTTTCAAATGATTACAATAAAACAACTTCTCCCTGAATTTTCCAGGAACTTCTCAGCAATATAAAAATTAAAGAGGTTATGAAAAGAAAAACTGATAACAAAAGGCAACTCTTTCAAGAAAGCATCAATAGACACATGAAGATAGACACAAAATGCTGGAGTAACACAGCGGGACAGGCAGTATCGCTGGATAGAAGGAATGGGTGACTTTTGGATGGATCTCGACCAAAAACATCACCCATTCCTTCCATCCAGAGATCCCGCCTGTCCCACTGAGTAACCAGCATATTCAGTTCCTTCCACCACACATCAATTGACACACAATGCGGCCTTTTTTAAACTGCAATTCTGTCCGAAAATTAGGCAGTACGGTGGCAAAGAATAGTATTTTGTTGACCCATATGTTCTTGAAAACCATTTTCTAATGCAAAAGCTGGCAACAATGGTTTTCTGCTTTCTGTATAATTTCTCTCTTGTCCGGTCCCCTTATCACAACCCCTGGAACCCCACAGAGAGAAATTATGGCAGATTGAGGACATTGAGGAAGTCCATTTCTTCTTCCAACAAATGAAATGGGCCCCATATGCCTACTTTAGTAATCCTCAGGTTGTGTTAACATTTTAAGTGATGTTGAATGTATTTTCCATAATCTAAATTCGAAACCCTGCCATTCCACAATGTCAGACAAATCATGCTATGCAGCTGAAGGTGTAAGTTGGACTAAAAGTAATCTACGAGCAGCCCAAACAGATTGTAGAGAAGACCAGCTAAAAGATGCACATTTACCTATGTGTTTGAATTGATTTCCAGTATCAAGGATCCTTTTAAAATTATCAGATATGTATACAGAAAAAAATTCCATACTGCATACTGAGGGAGTGCAGCGTAGGTTCACGGTTAATACCCAGGATGGCAGGACTGTCATATGAGGAAAGATTGGAAAGACTGGGTTTGTACTCACTGGAATTTAGAAAGATGGGAGGGGATCTTATAGAACATATACAATTATAAAAGGACTGGACACGCTAGATGCAGGAAAAATGTTCCCAATGTTGGGGGAGTCCAGAACCAGGGGCCACAGTCTAAAAATAAAGGGGAGGCCATTTAAAACTGATATGAGAACAAACTTTTTCACCCAGAGAGTTGTGAATTTGTGGAATTCTCTGCCACAGAAGGCAGTGGAGGCCAATTCACTGGATGAATTTAACAGAGAGTTCGATAGAACTCTTGGGGCTAGCGGAATCAAGAGGTATGGGGAGAAGGCAGGCATGGGTTATTAATTGTGGATATTCAGCCATGATCTCAATGAATGGCGGTGTTGGCTTGAAAGGCCGAATGGCCTCCTCCTGCACCTATTTTCTATGTTTCTATGCATTGTATAGTTATTAGAATGGGAGGTGGCAAAACAGATTTGCTAATTGTTCCCCCTATATGAATGCAAAGCATTATTTATTGAGCACAGGAGGCAGAGAAATAAACTAATTTTGCATTGGTACATTTTTTTTCCTTTAGAGTTTCCAAACATTTTAATTATATTATAAATAATATAGTAATAAATTTACATTTTTCAACTAAAGTTAATATGCTTGAAGCAGATTAATTCTCCTGTTCATTATTGTTTAAACAAAGGGGCTGATTAAACAAAGTAAGTGCAACAAGCTTTCTCACCTGGGTACAGTGGTTTCCATTTGTAAGTCCCTCCACTATAAATACGAGAGTTAAAAGATGAACATTGCTCATCGCGGAAGCTCCTCCCATTAGCTGGGCAATCCTGCAACAGTTAATGAAATGCTTGCTTAAAGTACAGACATGAACAATCATGTTAAATCTGTTTTACGTGGTTAAATCACCAATTCATGGTGGTGTGGTTCCGACACAGCATTTGATTGGAATTGGTGTGAAAATGTCAAAGTGATTTTTAATTGCTATCTGTAAACTCAATGCATAGAATTTGATCACAATTGCCTCAATACTCTGAGGCAAACTGACTTTGGAGCACCAGTTTCAAAGGACACTCTCCATTAAGCTGCAGCTTAAGCAAATTTGAAAAGGCAAATATAGTTGCAAAGGAGGCTCTGCATGAGAAGGAATGTGCTGCTTACTGTACAAATTATGACCCAAGCACCTTGGTTGATGAGGTAATTCTCAGAGGAGAGATTGTCTATGCCAAGAGTTCCAGGCTGGCACCATGAGCTGGAATGATTCGTATTGGACATTAATGACATTCTGTATATTAACTTTATGTTCTAACGTGCTTGGCTAAGTGTCTTTTGAATACCACAATTTACCTGCCTCTCGCACTTTCTATGACAGCTCGTTCCATGTGCACACCACCCTATGTATGAAAATGTTGTCAATCGGGTCCCTTATAAATCCTTCCCTTCTAATCTTAAACTCGTGCTCCCTAGTTTTAGCCTCCTGTACTCTGGGGAAAAGGCTGTGGCTATTCATCTTATCTATGCCCTTTATGATTTCATATACTTTTATGTCACCCCTCAGCCTCCTACAGTCCTAGCTAATCCAGGCTCTCCTTATAACTCAATCCATTGAGTCCCAGAAACATTCTCAGAAATTTTTTCTCACAATTTTCATTTTAATGACATCCTTCTTGTGGCAGGGTAAATAGAAATGTACACAATACTCCAAATGTGGCCTTATCAACTTCTCTTACAGTTGCCACATGATAACCCAATTCCTGCATTCAATACTGTGACCAAGGAAAGCAAGCATGCCAAATGTCTTCTTCACCATGCACCTTGGTTGATGAGGTAATTCTCAGAGGAGAGATTGTCTATGCCAAGAGTTCCAGGCTGGCACCATGAGCTGGAATGATTCGTATTGGACATTAATGACATTCTGTATATTAACTTTATGTTCTAACGTGCTTGGCTAAGTGTCTTTTGAATACCACAATTTACCTGCCTCTCCCACAAAAAAATTTGGCGCCGACCTGTAGGGGGTATGGCTGCCTAGCCTGCAGCTGTCTGTTTTTCATTTCTTTTTTCTTATTTTTAGTTAGTTTAGTGTTTTGTTTTTAAGGAGTTCTAGCTTTTTTATGTGTGTGGGGGGGGGGGGGGGGGGGGGGGGGGGGGAAGGGGGAAACTAATTTTCAGGGTCCCTACCTGGTCGGAGATGCAGCTTTTCTCCGGGCTGCACTTTCGACCCGTCCTCGCGGCCTACCAGCGGGCCTGGAGCGGCATTTCCTGAGGGGACCGCCCGGAGCCTCAGCATCGGCATCGGCGGCTGCGGAGCTGCGGGTCCGAGGAGCGAGGGGACCGCCCGGAGCCTCGGCATCGGCGGCACCGGCATCGGCGGCACCGGCGGAGCTGCGGGTCTGAGGACGGCGGTGCAGCGCTGGAGCGCCATTGCGTGGCGGGCGGTGCCTTGCCTGGGTCGCTGAGCTGGAACTCCGGTGAGCTGGGTCCGTTGTGGAGCTGCGGGTCTGAGGAGCGGCTGCGGGCGGCGGCGCTGAACTTTACACCGGGAGCCTGGGATCTCTCGACGAGATCGCCAGTTAAGCTCCATTCGGCGCGGCCTTGTCGGCTCCGGAAGCCACGGTCTCGAGTAGGGAGGCGGCCGTTCCAGGGTTCCCATGCCGCTGAGAGGATTCTCCCGACGCCGGAACATCATCACCCGGCGAGGACGGCCTGGAACATCGGGCCTCCGTAGAGGCAACTGTGGAGGCCTCAATAGGCCCGACTATGGGTGAACATTGGGGATGGGACTGGACTCTGTGCCTTCCCCCATAATGGGAACCATTGTGGGGGGATGTTTTTATGTTAAAGCTATTTATTATTGTTATGTTTGTATTCTTTTTTATGTGCTGCATTGGCAAAAAGAATTTCACTACATCTAGGTGTATGTGACAATAAATCAACCTTTGAACCTTTGAACCATGCTGTCTACCCATATTGCCACCTTCAAGGAAGTAAATACCCGAACTCCTTGATCTTTCTTCCATAACATTCCCCAGGACCCTATCATTTATTGTGCAAATCCTGCCCTGCTTACTAAAATGTAACACCTCGCATTTATCAGAATTAAACTCATCTGCCATTTCTCAGCCTTTTGACTCAGTTGGTCAAGAACCTGTTGTAATGTTAGAAATACTTCCTCATTGTCTATTGTAGCACCAATTTTATTGTACCAGAAGTGCAATGGTAAACCCATCAGGAAAGGGTGAATGGACTACTTCCTTCTGTCCTAAAATGAAAATGAAAATAAAAATTCTGAGAGCTTTGGATAGACTAGGCACAAAAATCGTGCTACCACAAGGGCAAGAATAATGTCAGTGGCTATAAATGCGAGATCTTCAAGAAATCAAATAAGAAAAATGGAATCTTCATCCAATCCTCTAACAATGCAGATAATGATCAGAAACTTGTTGAAGCAAATTGTACAAAGGTATAAATAAAATAAAACTATGCAAGAGAGAAGTGGATTACTTGCACCTTCTCGAACCTAGTCTATTGCATTCCGCTGCCAAAGTGGAACTACAAACAAACAAAAGAAGGGAAGAGATTCAACTTTTTTTCCGGTTTCCATCACAGTGAGGAATGTGGAGGAGGCGCTGTGGTGGATGGGGTGGGAGATTGCAACCTTCACATGGTCTGCCCTGTTTCGACTAATGCAATCAACCCAACGTGCACAATCAAATAAGATCAAATAGAACAAGTTGCCTACAACTATAGGCTGTGCATGCCATTCGCAAGAAGAAGAAGACTGTGGGGTGCATGTTTATGTTAAAATGTATTTTGTGTGTTCTGTTGCTTTTTATTAGTATGACTGTATGGCAAATCAAATTCCTCGTATGTTGCAAAACATACTTGGCTACTAGAGTATGATTATGATTATGAACTAGAACTGCATCTCATATTTCACTTGGACAGTATACAACTCAATGGCATGAACATTGAATTTTCCAATTTCAGGTAAATCCATCCCCTTATCTATTCAGTTTCTCGCTCTAACCCATGCAAGTTCAAGGGAAACTCTATCCCCGTTCCATTTAGAGAGTAGAACTACGGGAAATGAAGGAGACACGGACAAGGGCTCCATCTACAGTATAACTGTGGGGACAGGAGAGAAGCGCGTTTACTGAAGAGGACATCTCAGATGTCCTGGGGTGGAAAGCCTCATCTTGAGAGCAGATGCAGCAGAGACGGAGAAACCACGAGAAAGGGATAGTGTCTCGAGTTTTCCTGAATGCAGAGAATGCACATCAGCAAGAGTATAATGGACAATGTATTTAATACTGCCAAGTTAAATTTCTACTCCTTTCTGTACGTTGCTCGGTGTCACATACTCAAAAATAGTCAATCCCTTGAGCAGCATATTCCCAGCTCTCAGCTGTTTTCCATGTACTGCATTTCTGATCAGGAAGTATTTTCACATATTTTGACTTTATCCCAATTCCGAAGTTGTATTACAAGTGAATGATTCTGCTGACCTGTAGGCTGCATAGCTGATATCTTTTGGAAGTGCCTGTACAAGTCTGGTTATCAGTTGCCATCACTGCTATCCTTCTGCTTAATAAATCAGATAAATATTTATTATACATTTTGTAGGCAAAATGTAATAGTATCTTTCGTTGATTTCATAATATCTATCCAAATAAACTGTAAGAATATACAAATATAAATACAGGTAATTTGCTCTTATACAAAATCATTTGCACAGAAGTTACTGCATTACATGGCATATATAGCAAAGAACAGGGTCAATCTGCCCAACATTTAAAGCTCTAGAGTCTATAGCAAAAGTTTCTCATTCCATTCTCCCTTCTATCCTAATCCTGAAATGCATCTGAACTATAGGTAAAGCTTCTTTTTGACCTGTATCAATGATACAGGGGCATAATTTGGGGGAAAGGAAAAGCAATGGGAGAAAAGCAAAAACAAAAAAATCAGATTACTGTTGTAAAAGCAACAATAAATTTGCATGGATCAGAAAAGATTATTCGCAAATACTATTTTTGCAGAAGCACAGACTGAAAATGACTGTTAGATCCTAAAATTGATTAAAATAAAGCATTCTGGCAATCTAAGGTGTAGTACTACACTACTATGGATGTGCAGGAAGGAACTTCAGATGCTGATTAAATCCGAAGAAAGACACAAAAAGCTGGAGTAATTCAGCGGGTCAGACAGCATCTCTGGAGAAAAGGAAAATATGACGTTTCGGGTCGAGACCTTTCTTCAGACTATGGATGTGTTTGATATTACAATGTTGCTTGTAAAGCTCTTGTGAAATAGTTAAACTTTCAGTAAGAGGTATAAAGCAAAGGTAATAATTAGTGATTAAGCGACTCTCGACTACCCTTTTATTTCATTTAGGGGTCAGTTGAATATGGGAGTTGATTACTGAACTATCAATGAGCTGCTGTGGGAGAACTAACAATAAATCTAAAGTACAGATCAAACAGAAAATCAGATCATTTCTGGGAAATGGTTATATCATTGTATGATTTATTTCCGCAGATGCTTATTTCCATTGAATTATAGTAGTAATTGAGCAGCAATATCTACTTTACTGAAGAGAAAACACTACAAGTATGTTTTTTCACCTTTGCTTCAAACAATGTCTTTCTTTTGTTTTGATGCCTCCTCCACAGGTCCGAGTGCATCCTGTCCATTTGGCCCATTCACCCCACCAATATGCAGTATTATCCAGTCCTTCTTCTAAACTATTATATGTCTGAGCTACTTGCTAGAAGGAAGAAGAGAAATTATCAAGGTAACCGCTCTCCATCCTAATTACTGGACCAGGAAGAATTCACACTATAATTATAGGATATTTAGCATTTTTGGGATATTATTATTTTCAAGCTGAAAATGAATATTCATGAGATGAATATTCTGAAAAATACTCTTCCATCATTTCTTCATTTAACTTTCCCTTTAATATTCATGAACGAATGACATTACTGTGGTGTACAAAAACATAATAAATTCATTCACAAAGGTCAGCAAGATTACTTGTCTAGACGACTGTGTCTGAATTGCATTAAAATAACTAGTAAAAATTGTTTAAACATTAGCTTGCACAGATCACCAGAAACATCAGTATGCCCTGCCCTGCAGGGCACAGCAGGGTTTAGGCAATTTGCCCAGGGCGGATGTAAAATTGTTTTAATGCCAACAGACATGCAAGTATTTATTTCTTTATAATTGTATACAACCCCAAAACAAATGTTTAGTTTAAAAAAACATTCAAACCTAGTGTTAAAATTTACTTTACTGGAATTTGTAAAAAGCCTAAAATAGTAACCTGCTGTGACCCTCACAAGTAGAAAGTTAGAGGATCTTGGCAGATAAGATGTAACATTTTGTCTCAGGGGGACGTGTTTTGGCACTAATCATGCAGCACTCACATCTTCAAAGCTTGTACAAGGGTAACAGAATAATGCTACACAATCAAAGCAGCTACTGTTGAAAATATATACATCAATTCCTATATTATTTGTATTTCAAAATACTTGGATAGTTTCTTGCTTCCCATAAAGCCTCATATGTCCCAAATCCTAAATTCAAGCAATACCGTTAAGTTACCTCAGGAATGTGAACACTGGACAGGAAACATTGCTATCCCATTTTAAGGACAGTAAAGCAACAACATTTGTTTCAAGGAAAAATAATCAGCCCATTACTATTTTAACACATCAGCATTGGTACAATTGCTGGAGTCAGGAATGTCATGGTGCAGCCTAACAAGGGTTTGCTAAGGCCATATTCTGGTATTGTGTGAAGTTCTGGTCTCCTCATTACTGGAGGGACGTGGAGGCTTTAGAAAGGGTTCAGAAGCAGTTTACCAGAATGCTGCCACCATTAGAGGGTATCGCTACAAGAAGAGGTTGAACAAACTAGGATTGTTTTCTCTAGAACGCCAGAGGTAGAGAGGAAATCTGATTGATATACATAAAATTATGAAAGGCAGAGAAGAAAGTCAGAATCTTTTTCCCACAATAGAAATGTCAAAGAGAGGGCATGACTTTAAAGTGCGAGGGACAAGTTTTTTTTTACACAGAGGATAGTGTGGCAGGGTGGTGATGGAGGCAGACATGGTAGTGGGGCTTAAGAGGTTCTTAGATAGGCACATGGATACATAGGGAACGGAAGGATATGGATCATATGCTGCAGATGACGTTAATTTATCTTGGCATTATGTTTGGCACAGACATTGTGGGACATTTCTATGTTCTGTGCTACACATTGTAGCCAACAGATATGCTGGCAACAGCACTGATCACCGATTAGCTGTACTAACTATTTTCACATGAATAACGACTAAGAAGTTGGTCACGTTAAACAATTTTCCAAGAATTAAAAGGAATCACTTAAACAATAGTGATGGTGCAAAGGATGAAAAAATAGATTGATACTCACGTATAATGCTAAAGCAGCAACATTTTCAATAAATAATGTGGCACCGATCAGGCAGTGCAAAGAGAAAGCTGCATTCCAGCCAGAAGTACGTTTGGAAATACGTTTTATGAAGTTCATACTGCAAGAAAGTTGACATATGGAAATTTTAATTGAATAATTATTTGCTAACAAGTAGATGGGAAATAGCATATATTACACAAAAAACTATAGATATTAAAAGTCATAAAACAAAAGAGAAAATGCTGGAAATAATCGGCCAGCCAGATAGCATGTGTGGAGACCGGAATAGGGTTAGCATTGCAGGTAATCAATACGATGGAAGACCTGAAAACTTTGTCTGTTCCTTTCTCACCACATGCTGCCTGGCCTACCGAGAATTTCCAGCCATTTCTATTTCAATAGCAGATTTTACAAACATAAATACTTTATAATTATTGATGGTTATTAAATTTGATACATTCAGTTCAAAGGTGGGATGATAAAAGGCAGTTTCACTCCTCCTGCAAGAAAGAAAGCAAACGGAATACCTAGTCTGCACCTGACCATTCACAAGCAGAAATGGAAACTTGAATGGGGAATAGATAGCTCCGTAATTCTCATGAATGATGTACGAGTCCACATGATTAATGGATCTACAAAAGGGAGACAGGCACACATACCCCTGGCCTCAATTGTTGCCATCAATTGGTCGAGGTTGAACCTGGTTCATGAAATTATTTCAGATTAGGGTGCCTGTTCATGAGGTTATTTCAGGTTAGGGTGCCTGTTCTTGGAAAGGGAGCATGTGATGTCCATTACTAACTTTGATGCCCATGTGGCTGCAACATTTTAAGATTCAGGAATGACTATTATTTATTTTGATAAATTTCCTTTAGTTTTGTTTATTATTTGGATTATACCGTGTATACTCTTTTCAAAAATAATTTAATTTAATTTTGATTGATCAAGTTGGATGTTTGGTTAATGATTAGAATAGCAGGAAGATCCATTCCCTCAGCTTAAATTTATGCCCACCTCAATCCAACGCTCTGGCAAGCCTGATGCATGTGGCCAATACACCATGGTGATTATCAGTGTTTTACTCTGGTAAACTGCCTGACTATAACTCTTTCAAGCCCAGTGCCACTGTGGTACTTTCTCGCAGCATCCCTAAACCATGGGTCATTTGGATATCAGCAACAGTTTGAGTTACCCAGATATGTTATATATTTTATGGAATTACAGAATCTACCAGCCCTTTTCAATGAAACAGCAATTAATGTGTATTGTGTTTGGTTTAATATACTGACTTCAATCAGGTCAAATGGCATCTGTGGGAGGAGAAACAATTAATGTTTCAGGTCCAGGATCCTCATCAGAAATGAGAAAGAGAAAATGAGGTTGTTTTCATTAGCAGAGGTGGGAGGGATGGGTAAAACTATTGGGAAGTGACAGCTATAACCATGGGTTACAGTGGAGTAGTCATTAATAAAAACAAAAGTCGCATCAAGAATGTATCAATTCAAGAGTCAAGAACTAGCCTCCAAATCAGTTTTTAATTCGGAAGAACAGCTGCATGAATAAACACTGCTGATGTCAAGGCGGTCGGCTACTACTCCA